>NC_069503.1:985869643-986142143 GCF_027579735.1 Bombina bombina
AGGAAGAAGGGACTTTATGCACTAATACCCTTCGAAACATGTAAGGTGTAGAGGCTGTGCTCCTCTCCTTGATTTAGATTCTTTGTATTGGGATGTGTTTTGACGATTAACCGTGGCTGCGTTTTATATCATTACAAGCCTAGATTTTTATGCTATATATATATACCTCATAACCTTGAGGATATTACATGTGAGTGGTATAACCTCACTTTTAATATGTTTGTTTTTATTTTGTAATAAACGGTTTGAGCTACGTTTGGCTTTGTGTTTCTTTCATTTGCTGAGATGCCCATTTGAATACTTGGGAGGAGAGACAACCGGTTACTGAAAGTTTCTGGAATTGATTCTGCTGGGAATCGTAGGATCCATTACAATTTAGACATCCTGATCCATACTCTGGGAGGTGCTTTTGAGACCAATATGACTTTGCCTTACCTCATACAGATTGAGGGTTCTGGAAGTAAGTGCACATCCAAGTGGGTCTTGAGCAAGATTTCCTACCTTTGGGGATTGTGTTTTGTCCAGGATCTGTCTTTTGCATTTACAATTTGGACTCTATATTATTGTTCCTTTTTGGACTATCTATATATATGTTTTTTTATTTCCATTCATGTGATTGATTACATATATATATAATTTTATTTTTTATTTCTTTTCTGTGACATTTGATATTTACATTTGCACATATACTTTGTCAGGTTTTTATGCATATAGAATTTGCATGGTAGCACTATCCCTACTCTTTCTGTTTACATCTCTATAGAGGGGTTTGAGGTTCCCCTCTCTCCCTTTACTGGGGACAGGCAGCTGTTTATGCGCTTAACTTTATGCTCCTTGATTTCTATCAAAATAGGTGGAATTTTCTCCTTTTTTAGGCACCCAACTCAGAAGCGCTAGTGGGACTTGTCAGTGATTCATTTCTCTGTCATTCTACTTGTTGTTGTTGTTATATATATATATATATATATATATATATATATATATATATATATATATATATATATATATATATATATATAAATTCATTAAAATTATGGGGGGGGGGAGATAAAAAACTGAAATTAAAATCCTCCATGTCTCAAAATTAAATCAATGTAAATATTTGCATAGGAAATTAGTACATCTAAGCAAGTATCCCCGCTTGCCCCCAGAAATTCTTAATATGCAATGTTTCCAATGCACAAGAGAATTGTGGGTAAGATATGCAAATTAGGTATGCAAATTCTCAGTTTTTTTGCTTCAAAATACTGTTTTAACACAGCGATCCTTTTAAACAGGAATATGACAGCAAACCAGAAATCACTCACTATACAAGCCTGTTTCGTTCTTTTTAGAACTCATCAGTAGGAGATAGATTTCTGATTGCTGCATTAGAAAAGTTATTTTCATGGTTAAACCAAAATTCATTAAAATTATGGGGGGGGGGGGAGATAAAAAACTGAAATTAAAATCCTCCATGTCTCAAAATTAAATCAATGTAAATATTTGCATAGGAAATTAGTACATCTAAGCAAGTATCCCCGCTTGCCCCCAGAAATTCTTAATATGCAATATTTCCAATGCACAAGAGAATTGTGGGTAAGATATGCAAATTAGGTATGCAAATTCTCAGGTTTTTTGCTTCAAAATACTGTTTTAACACAGCGATCCTTTTAAACAGGAATATGACAGCAAACCAGAAATCACTCACTATACAAGCCTGTTTCGTTCTTTTTAGAACTCATCAGTAGGAGATAGATTTCTGATTGCTGCATTAGAAAAGCTATTTTCATGGTTAAACCAAAATTCATTAAAATTATGGGGGGGGGGAGATACAAGCGGGGATACTTGCTTAGATGTACTAATTTCCTATGCAAATATTTACATTGATTTAATTTTGAGACATGGAGGATTTAAATTTCAGTTTTTTATCTCCCCCCCCCCATAATTTTAATGAATTTTGGTTTAACCATGAAAATAGCTTTTCTAATGCAGCAATCAGAAATCTATCTCCTACTGATGAGTTCTAAAAAGAATGAAACAGGCTTGTATAGTGAGTGATTTCTGGTTTGCTGTCATATTCCTGTTTAAAAGGATCGCTGTGTTAAAACAGTATTTTGAAGCAAAAAAAACTGAGAATTTGCATACCTAATTTGCATATCTTACCCACAATTCTCTTGTGCATTGGAAACATTGCATATTAAGAATTTCTGGGGGCAAGCGGGGATACTTGCTTAGATGTACTAATTTCCTATGCAAATATTTACATTGATTTATATATATATATATATATATATATATATATATATATATATATATATACAGTATATATAACGGCTCTTAAACTGGAACGGGTACACATCCGATGACCCTGCAAAATGCACAGCCCTCAATAGCTCAATAGCAGCTGCACAGTCTCCAGAGACCCAGGCAGTTAACCCCAGACAAGTGTCCCATAGGGAAAATTACAAAACAAATAAACACAACACACAGAGGGAGTCTGGCACTTGCAAGTACACAGCTAAGATTAAAAGCAAAAATGGAAGAGTTAGTTACAACATCTGAACAAATGGGTCAAACGCAGGAACCACGTCAAGGTCTCCTTCATCCTGGGTCCCTAATACAGCCAAACAATGTATGTATGTATGTATTGGGTACTTGTAAAGCACAGCTAATCACCTGTAAGGGTCTAAAGGCGCTGCTCATTTTATCAACCTCAGAAGGATGAAAGGCTGAGTGGACCTTGCCAGGGATCGAACCTGCAACCCTTGGTTGCTACAGAGCTCAGCCACAGTGCCTTAGCATGCTGTGCTATCTGCATGCTCTCAATCAAATAAACTGGAAACCACTCAAGGGTGCACATATGTAATCTCCCTAGACACATACAAAACACAGATATGGACAGCAATCTCAAACTGTACCGGGTAAACATCATATGACCAAGCAAAATGCACAGCCCTGGGTGCTCAATGGCACTCACAGGCAGCTGCAAAGTCTTTAGTCTCCTTGATGTGGTTCCTGGGCTTGACCCATTTGGCCAGATGCGGTAACTAACTCTTCCATTTATTGCTTTTAATCTTAGTTGTGTACTTGCAAGTGAGTGCCAGACTTCCTCTGTGTGTTGTGTTAATTTGTTTTGTTATTTTCCCTATGGGCTTTTGCTTGAGTCACACCAGATGTTGGATTGTGCCACAAGCACAAGTTTTAAAATAAAACAAATATTTAAATAACTAAATTGTCTAGGTATAAATCGTAGCCTTTAAGGATAATTTCCCATTTAATCTTTCCATTTTTTGCTTATAGGTTCTGGACCAGCTGGGGGATCTAACGGGCTGTCTCCTCCTGTATATATTCTGAAGGCACAAGAATATCCACTTGAACTTTCACACAATTCGTAAAATTTCACCCCACAGCGAGTCCTTTTTGAGGGTATGTACTGCTTGAACAGCAGCCTCCTCTTAAATTGCATTAGCAATTCCTCAATAGAAATGTATTGCTTGGGAACATACATTTCATTTTTTTTTAGATAAATATGTTAAAAAGGGGGACGAATTGAACTAGAGCTCCTGAAGTGGCGTCGGCGGGGCTCTCTCTTACCCCAAAAAAGACAGTTAAAGATGCCTGAATCAGACCTCTGAATGCTTGAGGAGGGTCTGGAGGCCCTCTAATCACAATTTCGGAGACATTATATTAAAGGAAGAGGCTGATATTGTTACCGCGGTTTAGGCCGCGTTTGAAGCCGGGACCTAAAGTTGGAGGCGCAGTGACGCATCACACCCGATCTCAACAGACATCCGGAAAGGGTAATTATCTGCTGCAAAACAGAGACCCTGAGAACATCACACATAATACTCAAGTAAGAAGCTATATTTACATGAAGTTTGGGGCATGCCTTTAACAGTCACAATAGCACGTATCTGACACATTATGCCATAAGCAGGAACTTAGTGCAAAAGGCCCCATGCACTTTCACTAGCAAGAATCTTATTGAAATAAGGGGGCTACAGAAACATATGTGTGACATTCTGCAGACCGTTGTTCAACTCCTTTCACACTGAGATTGTCACCAACTATACATCCCCCAATATTCATCACGCTTACTGCTAAACGGTCAATCTACTTTGCTAAAGCAACATTACTTACTCAGAAACCCCTGCATGTTTGCTGACATGGCACAACGCAGAGTCAACAAAACTGAAAAGAACTTAAAATCCAATATGGGGTCTGGCTCTGTCAATACCTTTTTTAAAAGCACAGAAAAGAAAAAGAAAAAGGCAGACCAACCTCAGATAGATAGCGAAGAGGATGAAATATCAGATAATCCTGACACTATGCATACCCCTGTGTCTCCCTCTGGCTCACACACACCACCAGAAGACGGCCCAGTCACATTAAAGGCAATGGAAGCCCTTATCAATCAGGTTAAGACCTGCATCAAAACTGAGTGCGCTGAGCTGAAAAAAGATATTAACGAATTGGGCCAGAGGGTGGAAACACTAGAAGGAGACAGAGAAGAGATTATCAAAGAAATATCGGTCATGTCACACACCATGGAAGATCAGCAGACACAGATATCGGATTTAGAAAACAAGATAGACGACATTGAGAACAGGACACGGAGAAATAATCTCCGCATACGCGGAGTACCAGAGTCGGTAAAGAGTGAAGACATAATGGAACACTTACAAAATTTATTCCAATCACTGGCTATTTCAGATCAAAGAGTAATTGACTTAATACCAATTGAGAGGACC
Organism: Bombina bombina; assembly: GCF_027579735.1. NCBI lineage: Eukaryota > Metazoa > Chordata > Amphibia > Anura > Bombinatoridae > Bombina > Bombina bombina. The sequence goes on from NC_069503.1 coordinate 985,874,377, forward strand.
CACAGATCTCTACGGCCCAAACCCAGTGACAATCAACCTCCGAGAGATATCATTGTGTGTTTCTCAAGTTATAGAGACAGAGAAAAAATATTTCAGATGGCACGCACTCAGCCCACTTTCTCATTTATGGGCGCGAAAATTCAAATTTACCAAGATCTCTCTACCAGAACTTTACTACTCAGGAAGGAATTTGCTCACTTCACTACCCATCTGCGATCTCTCAAAATTCCTTACAGATGGGGTTTTCCTGTATCGATACAAATCATAAAGAATGGAAGGCGTTATGAATGCTCCTCAACAGGGGATATTGCTGACTTTTGCCAACTCCTCGACATTCCGGCCCCTGAGGCACCGCAGCCTTCATCATCCAAACTTCCTACACTCCCACCAAAGCCCCAGAGAAGACTTTGGTCTGAAGTCATCAGCAAACAGCGCATCAAAAAGCCCTGTATTGACAATACCAACAAAGGAACTTTTGCAGAAATTATAACCAGCTGAACCTGATCCTTGGAGGTCGTGAGTATGCGGATTCATACATCTCCTAATGGGTGATATTTATCCCCCACACACACTGACTCTGTGTGCAACAGACTACTCTCAGTCATAATAGAAAGACACTTTCTTAAAATGATATTATATATTATATACTGTTTAAAGTATCTTTAGGTCCTAGTATAAACTCCCCTGATAACTTAAGGGAGCCCCGTCGGGCCACACTTTTCCTCCTTTTGTCTCTCTCTCTAGTTCTTACTTTCCTTAGCCTCTCTCTCTCTCTACACATCCCTCCTGTAAAGATTCTCTCTCCCCTACCCATCCTCCCCCTCTCATCTCTCCCCCTGCTCTTTTCTACAAGTTAGGCAACTAGCAATTATTGTGGTTATTCGATCAAAAATACTGTTTAAAAGTATTTCATTTTTGTTTGTTGAAATTTATTTGTTGAATTGTTATTGTTATTTATTTAATTCTATTTTTCCAGCTCTCAGGATATAACACATTGTATTAGACTATCAAAGTAACTTGCTGTTAGCATCTCCAAAGTCATAGTAGTATGTCAGAACATCATCAGACTAGTCAGTTCACAATTTCCACACAAAATGTTAAGGGTTTTCTCTCCCCACAGAAGCGCTCAATAGCCTTTCATGATTTTCATAAAAAAAACATTGATATTATAATGATACAGGAGACACATTTTAAAAAAACCAATGAACCCTCTCTCTCAAGACTCTACTACGACCAACACTTTTTATGTTCAGGCCCGACGAGACATAATGGAGTTAGTATATCTTTTAGGAAAGGTTCCTCCTTTGAATTATTGAACAAACACTTAGACAGGGAGGGTCGCTTTTTAATAATAGTGGGGCTGTACTTTGGCAGGCCTATTACTCTAGTTAATGTATATGCTCCCAACTGCCCTAAGCCATCCTTTTTTCGCTCAGTGATTAACCACATTATGGACATATCAAAAGGCCCAATATTCCTCAGTGGAGACCTAAATTTTCCTGTTAACCCCATGTTAGATACATCCCAGGGCAAGTCTTATATTAGGAACTCCCAAATTAGATCCAACTGGAGAGCAATAAGCACTCTCCCTCTATTTGACACATGGAGAACCACTCATCCAAACACCAAAGACTTCACTTTTTTCTCAAACCCCCAGCGCTCCTACACCCGTCTAGATTATATTTTTTGCGAACAACAGATGCTTACCTCACTTATAGATTCGAGGCTTCACCACACCTCCTGGTCAGACCATATCATGGTCTCCTCCACGTTTTTATGGTCCACTAAACCACGACACCAACACTGTTGGAAACTAAATGACCAAATTCTATTAGACCCCTTGATAACTACTGATCTGGCCGAAAAAACTTCAGAATTCTTCTCATTTAATAATTCCACTGCTACCTCAGCTATAAATAACTGGGAAGCATATAAATGTTATATAAGAGGGGTGATTATGGGACATACACACAGACAGCGCAAGCAACGTTCAGCTATGTTTAATTCCTTATCATCTGAGTTTAAGGCCTGCGAAGATGCACTAAAGGGTAACCCCAAATCAACATTATTGCTGCAAAAATCACAACAAGCTAGAGAAGATCTAAATCACTATTTAATTAAGAATGCACATATGAGGGCGCTTGCATCTAAATCCAAATTTTTTGTTGAAAACAATAAAGCGGGGCGCCTATTGGCGAGATCCTTAAAGAAGAAGAGATACAAAACCCACATTTCTAAAATTACAGACTCCAAAGATGTCACCCACTCTGATAACACAGCAATAGTTGATCAATTTGCAGAATACTACACCTCACTATATAACCTCCCGAGCACACACCTGGAAGAAAAACACAATAGTATACATACATACTTGGAAAAGGCCCTGCTTCCAACATTGACCGATTCTGATAGAGAAGCTTTAGACGCACCAATTTCACTGCAGGAGGTTCTGCTAGCCATAAGAGATCTCCCACAGGGCAAAGCCCCCGGCCCAGACGGCTTTACTCCCAAATATTACCATCTTTTCAAATCCCTCCTGGGTCCTCATTTGCTAGAAATGTACAATTCCTTTGACCAGTTTACGCACCTCCCACCCACGCTCCTGGAAGCTACAATCTCCATAATCCCTAAACCAGGTAAGCCCCCAGATAAAGTTACTAACTACCGTCCTATATCCCTAATAAATGTGGATATCAAATTATACGCTAAACTACTCGCAGTGAGAATCAGTAATTACTTACCGTCCCTAGTACACGTAGACCAGGTAGGCTTTATCCCGGGTAGGGAGGCTAAGGAGAACACCATCCGAGTTTTGCATACCCTATTCTCGGCCACAAACTCTAACTCGCCCCTAGTCCTTCTCTCCACCGACGCCGAGAAAGCCTTTGACAGGGTGGACTGGGATTTTCTCTGGTCTGCTCTGTCAAAGTTTGGATTCTCCCAAGTAATGATCTCACGTATTCAAGCCCTATATAGCAACCCCTCGGCATATATTAATGCAAACAACACCCTTTCGCAAAAGATAATGATAAATAATGGCACGCGGCAGGGATGCCCCCTTTCGCCCTTGTTATTTGCCCTAGCAGTAGAGGCGCTCGCCACCAGGATACGGAGTAACCCTCTTATACAGGGGGTCACTTTTGGAGAGCTCCATCAGAAATGTCTGCTATACGCAGACGATATTATATTCACATTGAGCTCCCCCTCTACGTCCCTACCAGCCCTCCTTGAGGAGCTGGAGGAATATAGAAGCGTCTCCAACTTTTCAATCAATATGGAAAAATCGATGATACTCCCAATACACTTAAATGCAGAAGACATGCACTACATTAAAACCCACACCTCTTTTCAGTTGACCTCGAAAATCAAATACTTAGGAATTGATATATCCCCTACTCATACAGAATTATTCAATCTCAATTACGTTCCTCTTCAAATAGAAACTGAAAAGTCATTAGATTCCTGGCATAAACAAGGCCATCTTTCATGGATGGGGCGCATAAATACATTAAAGATGAACATCATTCCCAAATTCCTTTATCTATTTCAAGTCCTCCCCCTAGATCTCCCCATACAATTCCTGCAGAAACAACAGAGAAAATTTGACCGATTTATTTGGTCACATAAAAGACCCAGAGTAAACAGAAATACGTTGTTCCTTAACAGAGCAGATGGGGGGCTCGGATCCCCTAACCTGGTTAATTACTACAAGGCATCTCATTTGGCACGAATAGTTGCATGGAAACGCTCGCTGACGAGCAAACCCTGGGTGCAGATAGAATCCTTTTTAGCGGGGAGGTTAGACTTGGGAGAACAGTGCTGGATCCCACATAAATCGAGGTCCCCGGACATAGGGAGTAATTACTATACAGCCTCCACGCTGCGAATATGGGACAAATCCCTAGTAGAAGATAGATCGTTATCAACGCCAATATCCCCTCTTACTCCACTACTCAATAACCCCCTACTGCTACAAAACCACACCATCCCGACCCCGCGTATGGCTGGAGCCCCCTCCAACGTACCAGTACACATGCTGATACACAACGGCTTGATGCGCCCACAGGCTGAGGTAAGCCGATTAATAGGTTCCCCGTTCCATTTATGGTTTCCATATTTGCAGGCTAGACATGCCATTTTTTCTAGTCCGCACAAGGCAAACTTAACCAGAACACTGACTTCATTTGAAACCTTATGTACATCCCCCTCCATGACTAAAGCTCATATCTCTATAATTTACAAGCTACTAAGTGGATCCTTCCCCATTAAGAGACCTGCATACATCACCAAGTGGGAGAGGGAGCTAGATATAACATTGACAGATGAGCAATGGGGCCATATTTTTATTGAAACCAAAAAGTCGTCCCTATCACTAACTTTAGTAGAAACAAATTTTAAGCTGCTTTCCAGGTGGTACCTTACCCCACACAGAATACGCAGTATTTTTCCTAACTCTTCCCCCCTGTGTTGGAGACATTGTGGAGAAGTCGGTACACTCTCTCATATATGGTGTAAGTGCCCTCATATTCAGCCATATTGGCACAGTATAAACACACAAATTAACAAGATAATAGGTAGGTCCCTGGATCTTTCCCCTAGCCTGATCCTATTAAATAATTTCCCAGATGTAACCTGTCAGTATCGGAAAAAAATGCTACATGTCATGCTTAATTGTGCTAGACGCCTTATACCAAGATATTGGAAAAAAGCAGACACACCACCATATGGAATGTGGGTTAAAGAAGTGAAACATGTACTTGAACTTGAAAAAATATACTACACACATATAGGTAAACAAGATTTTATTGCTGATGTGATATTCCTCTGGGAGCAGGGCGAATGAACCCAGCACAAATGCTTTGATTCAAATTATATGGTCCTCTGTCTACTATCTTACTGTTTCTGTAACATTGTCTGTGGATCCAGTCTGGAAGTTTGATATAGCCAGTAACAATCTGTAAGGTTGGCAAGTATTGTGATTCTGTGTTATCCCTGATTTAATTGTATTTGCTGTTCACATCTGCCTATAGGCGTATTTATACATTGTATACTGTTTCTTTTCCTTAAACCTGTTTGAAAACAATAAAAAGATATATTGGAAAAAAAAAAAAAAGGGGGACGAATTTTGTCAAGCCTGTCATAAGTTGGATCACTTTTTTAGGGGCACACAGGGTTGTCAGTAAAATTTAAAACTGGAGGAGCATCTAGAATCTGATCCTTGACATGATAGCTGGTAAAAGAGGGGTAATACATTTTGATGGTAGTTTTTTATAATGCCCATAACAACCAACAGCACCCAAAATCGTTTTATCTCTACCATGTTAGTGCTATAGCTTACATTTGGCATTGGTGAATTTAATTTCTGGCTTAGCTTCTGAGAACTTTTGGGCATAAAGTGTTTGTTTGCTCTGCCAGATTTTCAAAGATGTTGAAATTGTTTCAAATAGTTAATTGGCTCACTAGAAGGCCTGTGGCAGGTGATGCCCGGTTTTACTATAAAAGCGGGCACATCAGGAATTCCCAAATTTGGAGTTTCCCACACTGATTCCTCTGATGCAAGCTCTTGTAAGGCTACAGAGGCATCATAGAGGCTGGATAAGTCATCAACATCAATGTCAGAGGCAGTCAGCATCTCATCAGACGAAGCGGCAGTTTCACTGACTCTGCAAGTATTCTGTAAATGGAAATATGTACAACTTTTTTTTTCTTTTTAAAGAACTTTCTCCCTTTCACTAAACCTTTACCAGGTTCAAACCAGAACCCTAATCCAAACCCACAAAACCCAAACCCACAAAACCCAAACCCTACAGCAACCTTAAAGACCTTAGGGCTGTAATGGGCTGCAATCAGGCGTAACACTAGTCCAAACCCTCAAATTACCCCCAATAAATTATTCTATTAAAAAAAAGACCAAATAAACAAAAAATCATTTTAAAAAGTCAGGCCTGATCACCAATGATCACAGTGAAGGTTCTGTGGTCAAATACATTACTCCAAAACCCTGAACCTTTACCCTAACACTAACTATTATTATTAGCTATTTTAAGTATTAATAAAAGTATTTTTAACTATTTAAAGCACTGATCACCACAGATCGCAACAACTGTAATGATCACAGTGAAGGGGCAGTGATCAAAGGGTTGACGCTACCCTAAAACCCCAAAGCCTTACCCTGACACTAAATAATAATAATAATAATAATTAACTACTTAGGGCCAGATTACAAGTGGCATACTATAGTTTGAGTGCAAGTGATATCAGTTTTTCACGACCATTTGCATGCAAGTTAATTTGTTCTCATATTACAAGTTGAAAGTAAATGTGAACGCATGAGCACAATCGCTATTTACACTACAATGATTACCGTGACCTCAGAGCTCTGGTTAACTCTTTTGCGAAGTGCCACAAAACACGTAAAAAATACATTACAAAGTACAGTTACACTCAAAATAAGAAAAATAATACTGGCACAAAAATTTTATAAGGGCTCAAAATTATGAGATCTCAGATGTTAGGGCAAAGGGCTTTAACATAGATATACATATCTTAAGAAGGATAGGTATGTGTGGGTATATATATATATATATATATATATATATATATATATATATATATATATATATATATATATATATATTTGTATTATATGCTATTTTCCCTGGCATAATGGTACCTTCAAAAATCACAAGAGGTTAAATACATATTTTTATATATGTGTGTGCACACCTGCATATCTATTTCTATAGGTATAGATATGTGTTTTACATAAAAAGTATCATATATATATATAGAAATAAATATTTAAGAATAAAAAGTACATTATTTTCTATGTGAAGAACATAGGAATGTAAAACATGCATTTTGCTCATCGCGTTTCTCAATTTAGATCTTAAAGCATGTTGGGTTAGCGCACATGAAAACCTAAGATTGTTAAGAAGCGTTATTGAAATATTACATTTATTATATTAATTAAAATATATAGATATATTCTCTGGATTATTTAGAATATTTTACAGTATGTTTATTAATTTTAAATAATTGATATTAATTTCTATTAATATGTTATAAAAAGTACATTATCCTGTAAGTGAAGAACATTGGAATGTGAAATATGTACAGTAAATATACAGTAAAACACCTATAAAACATAAATACATATGTATACATATAATTATATAGACATACAGGGAGTGCAGAATTATTAGGCAAATGAGTATTTTGACCACATCATCCTCTTTATGCATGTTGTCTTACTCCAAGCTGTATAGGCTCGAAAGCCTACTACCAATTAAGCATATTAGGTGATGTGCATCTCTGTAATGAGAAGGGGTGTGGTCTAATGACATCAACACCCTATATCAGGCGTGCATAATTATTAGGCAACTTCCTTTCCTTTGGCAAAATGGTTCAAAAGAAGGACAGGCTCAGAAAAGTCAAAAATAGTGAGATATCTTGCAGAGGGATGCAGCACTCTTAAAATTGCAAAGCTTCTGAAGCGTGATCATCGAACAATCGAGCGTTTCATTCAAAATAGTCAACAGGGTCGCAAGAAGCGTGTGGAAAAACCAAGGCGCAAAATAACTGCCCATGAACTGAGAAAAGTCAAGCGTGCAGCTGCCAAGATGCCACTTGCCACCAGTTTGGCCATATTTCAGAGCTGCAACATCACTGGAGTGCCCAAAAGCACAAGGTGTGCAAAACTCAGAGACATGGCCAAGGTAAGAAAGGCTGAAAGACGACCACCACTGAACAGACACACAAGCTGAAACGTCAAGACTGGGCCAAGAAATATCTCAAGACTGATTTTTCCATAGTTTTATGGACTGATGAAATGAGAGTGAGTCTTGATGGGCCAGATGGATGGGCCCGTGGCTGGATTGGTAAAGGGCAGAGAGCTCCAGTCCGACTCAGACGCCAGCAAGGTGGAGGTGGAGTACTGGTTTGGGCTGGTATCATCAAAGATGAGCTTGTGGGGCCTTTTCGGGTTGAGGATGGAGTCAAGCTCAACTCCCAGTCCTACTGCCAGTTTCTGGAAGACACCTTCTTCAAGTAGTGGTACAGGAAGAAGTCTGCATCCTTCAAGAAAAACATGATTTTCATGCAGGACAATGCTCCATCACACGCGTCCAAGTACTCCACAGCGTGGCTGGCAAGAAAGGGTATAAAAGAAGAAAATCTAATGACATGGCCTCCTTGTTCACCTGATCTGAACCCCATTGAGAACCTGTGGTCCATCATCAAATGTGAGATTTACAAGGAGGGAAAACAGTACGCCTCTCTGAACAGTGTCTGGGAGGCTGTGGGAGGCTGTGGTTGCTGCCGCACGCAATGTTGATGGTGAACAGATCAAAACACTGACAGAATCCATGGATGGCAGGCTTTGAGTGTCCTTGCAAAGAAAGGTGGCTATATTGGTCACTGATTTGTTTTTGTTTTGTTTTTGAATGTCAGAAATGTATATTTGTGAATGTTGAGATGTTATATTGGTTTCACTGGTAAAAATAAATAATTGAAATGGGTATATATTTGTTTTTTGTTAAGTTGCCTAATAATTATGCACAGTAATAGTCACCTGCACACACAGATATCCCCCTAAAATAGCTAAAACTAAAAACAAACTAAAAACTACTTCCAAAAATATTCAGCTTTGATATTAATGAGTTTTTTGGGTTCATTGAGAACATGGTTGTTGTTCAATAATAAAATTAATCCTCAAAAATACAACTTGCCTAATAATTCTGCATTCCCTGTATATATAAGTGCAATGGAGCCCTTCTGCAGTTAAGTAGCTAAAACAAACATGTAAAATCATACTTATGCAATATTCACATTTAATAAAGTGTTTAATATGATGGTAAATCCTAGCATTTGGGAAACGCTAGGATTTACCATTGGAACAGAACTGGATTTCCCGTCACCTCTCAGCCAAATAGCGATCTGCCGCGGAGTGCCTTAGCAGCTCAGTGCAACGAACGCTGCAAACAAATAAAGGAGCTTTCAGCATGAAGTATTTCATGACTGAAACTCCCCTTTATTTGTTTCAATGGTAAATTCTAGAGTTTCACAAACGCTAGGATTTACCATCACTTTAACTGTATTTACTGTAAATATTTCACATTTTAATGTTCTTTACATAAGGGAATATTTTCTATGTATTTATAAATAGATATTGCTCTACATATCTAAATATATCTATAGCTTGGGTTGCAAATTGGAAAATTGCCTGGTATTTCGGGGCTGGACTGGACCTTGATAGGCGGGATCAGACTAAGTAGGGTGTTTTTCCAGTTTTTGGTCTCTATTGAAGTCTGTGGGAGAATATGTTAACGCGATTCCGATATTGTAATTTTTTTTACTCTCAACTTGTAATACACGCGGTATCTGACGCGCACAAAACTTGTTTTCTTCTAGCACAGTTAACATTCGAGTGGGAGTGATAAATAGCACTCCACTCGTAATCTGTCACTAAGTACATATCATCAGCAGAACCAATGCAGTACTGGGAGCTAGCTGTTGATTGGTGGCTACACACATTTGTCTTTTGTCATTGGCTCACCAGATGTGTTCAGGTAGCTCCCAGTAGTGCATTGCTGCTCTGTAGATGACTTTAACTATGTGTTTAATCCCTTTTCATGGTTTAAACACATAGTTATATGCAAGCAACAGTGCAAAAATAAAAGTGCTAACATATTAGAGGATTTTCTTTTTGCACTGTTACAGCCTTTTAATGCAGGTTAAATCATCCACCTCCTCATCCCCTCTCTTACTCTCTGAAGCACATAACTGGCATAGGAAGAATAACTTAACAGCAAGTAACAAACCAAGCAAGCAAGGGTTAAATTAACTGCATCTGTATAGCAGGACATTACAAAGCATCCTAGTTTATATAGATGTTACACAGCCTGAAATTAGACAGATATTACCACAGTATGTTTAAGCTGCTAGAATGGAAAACAATAAATGTAGATATACTGAGGATTTGTTTGTAATATTTTACTTGTGCTAAAACAATATTGAAAGTAGGTGACATGTTATGGGGTAAGTAGTCACTTTTGCTGCAGCAGTGATTGTGGGCAGTGGGTTAATAGACATAGAAATGCCCCAGTCAATCTGCATTTTTTGTATGTTCTGTGAATTCCAGTCCCATCCCATGAAGAGCCTGATGTCTTAAACCCCTGCTAAGCAACACTATTGAAATGCCTTGCTTCCTAAAACATTGCATTCTAGTCTACCCACCCAGGTATTACACTGCTCATGGCTCCCCCTTACCTGACTACACATTGCTAATATTCAGTATAACACAGACAGTCACAGATAAAGAAGACTACAGAATAAAAACTTGCATACAGTAATTATGAGACTAGAGACAATGAAGTAAACTCATAAACTACAGTGCCCTCTGTGGTGGGAGTACTGCACTGCATACAATATTAATAAACTAAATACAGACTAAATAGAACAAGGGACACACTTAAAGAGCAGGGACAGGAAGCCAAAAAATGGGACTGTCCCAGGAAAAATTGAACAGTTGGCAACTATGTTATACTAAAGGTACATATTCACAAATCCATAATTCCAAAATCCAAACTTAATCTGAAATCCAAACATTTTAATTAATATTTGTTTAAAAATGAAATGATCAAAAATGATTATTTCCCTGCCTGTAAGTCACAATCTTTTCTGCCGGCATTTTTCGTTTTTTTTTGTGTTCTAAAATGCAATAGGCTTATTACAAGAACAAATATTACCTTTCTGATTACAGTACTGTACTATCTTTCTGAGGGTAATATGTATACAAAAGTATTACAAATGATATAAAACTACCTTTAGTTTACATGTTTAAGATGCATTATGACTTTTAAATAGTCCCTAATTGACATAAGATATTACTGTGTATACTTGGCCCCATTCACTCTCCAAACTAACCCATTTTAAAGATGCAATTATTCCAAAATCCAAATCTTTTCTGGCCCCAAGCAGTCTGGATAAAGGGTTTTCTACCTGTATCTTATTCAGCTAAACCTTGCTGTAAGATTATACTATCTTATACAGCTACAACGTGCTTTGTAACCAAGAAATATTGTACAACATATGAGCTATAAGAATTGGAACGAACCACTTATACATCCAAAAGGACTGGCTTACACACATATAATACACAAATAGTAACCTATATTAATAATAATGAACTGAGGTTACTCTAGCTTTTTTAAAGGCTATAAAAAAATTTGTCTGAGTAATATATAAAACTCAAGGCAACTTAAATAAAGAGTTTAATACACCTATTATCGCTATAGGGCTAGACAAAGCTATAAAAACAAAAATGAGACAGCCTATCCACACCTATAATAGACTTCATAACTTAGATCACTCAAAACTACAGAACAATTAAACTGAGAGGTTCATTAATCTTGGTAGTGATGGGCTCAATACAAAAGGCTGTCTCTGAGATTACTTTGTAAAAATATATTTTTAACATAGAGGCCATAATGGCTACTCGCTGCCTGCCTTTGTATAGTAATAGGACATTTGTAGGAGAGCCAATCCACAACTCTGGGGCAGACCTTAAAGGACCAGTATACACAGTAGATTTGCATAATCAACAAATGCGTGATAAAAAGACAATGCAATAGCACTTAGTCTGAACTTCAAATGAGTAGTAGATTTTTTCTGACAATTTAAAAGTTATGCCTATTTCCACTCCCCCTGTACCATGTGACAATCATTAGCCAATCACAAATGCATACACCTACCATGTGACAGCCATCAGGCAATCACAAATGCATATACGTTTATTCTGTGAATTCTTGCACATGCTCAGTTGGAGCTGGTGACTCAAAAAGTGTAAATATAAAAATTCTGTGCACATTTTGTTAATGGAAGTAAATTGGTAAATTTTTTAAAATGGCTGCTCTATCTGAATCATGAAAGTTTAATTTTTACTTGAGTGTCCCTTAAAAAGAAATATGGCCTAGGGAGATAGGTAAATGGAGACCTAACTGCCTATGTCTATAAAGACAATATACAAAATACCTTTATAAAGCATAGGAAGTACACAACCTCTTTAAAGAGACATTAAACACTAAGGGCTAGATTACAAGTATCGCAGTTTTTTTGTTTTTTTTGGCAATAGTGAAAACTCAGCTAGAGTTAAAGGGACACTGAACCCAAATTTTTTCTTTCATGATTCAGAGCGAGCATGCAATTTTTAGCAACTTTTTAATTTACTCCTATTATCAAATGTTCTTCATTCTCTTGGTATCTTTAATTGAAAACCAAGAATGTAAGTTTAGATACCGGCCCATTTTTGGTGAACAACCTGGGTTGTTCTTGCTGATTGGTGGATTGATTTAAACGACCAATAAACAAATGCTGAACCAAAAAAATTACTTAGATGCAAATAAAGATAGCAAGAGAACGAAGAAAAATTTATAATAGGAGTAAATTAGAAAGTTGCTTACAATTGCATGCTCTATCTGAACCACGAAAGAAAAAAAATTGGGTTCAGTGTCCCTTTAAGATTTTTGTGCTAGTCGGGTTGTGTTCATATTACAAGTTCCAAAAAAACATTTTGCGCAAGCGGTAAACCTGAATAGCGCAAAAATCCTAACAAATTTTTGTGTGCGTGCATGTATTCCCCTATAGAAATCAATGAAGAAAAAGTAGAAAAAAAACCTAACACCTGAGATTGCGCAAACAGGATCGCATTTTCGTATTCCCCAGTCAATGGAGAGAAAAAATTGTTGAAAAAAACAACTAACACCCATCACGTAAACATCATAGCATATTCGCATTAGCAAATGTAAAATATTTTCAGGAAATTCATAGTTAAAATCTTTATTAAATATGAATATTGCATATATATGTTTTTACATATTTTCATTTACTTAATGGCAAAGGTCTCTAGTGCACTTATATACAGTATATGTCTATATATGTGTACATTTATATTTATGTGTTAATATGTGTATATATGTCTGTCAATACATATATACACATATAAATGCATTAATATATAATGTATGTACACACATATAGACATATCTATATACATGCAAATACATTTAGAAATGTATCTGTACGTTAAAGGGACAGTAAACCTTAAAAATAATGTTATATAATTCTGCACATAGTGCAGAATTATATAACATTATTTAAGTGCTATAGTTCTAAAAGCCTTTTTTACCTTTTAATATGTAAAAATTATGGCGCTTTTACAGACCCGCTCTCTGCTCTCTGCTGAGCGGGTCTGTAATATTTAGTCAGTGCATCGGGCCAGCTGTATAGTCACAGCCCGGCCCGACCACGCCATAGCACTAAGTGTCACAGGAGCGAGCTGCACTTAGTGCTATGGCGCGGTCGGGCCGGGCTGTGACTCTACAGCTGGCCCGATGCGCTGACTAAATATTACAGACCCGCTCAGCAGAGAGCAGAGAGCGGGTCTGTAAAAGAGCCATAATTTTTACATATTAAAAGGTAAAAAAGGCTTTTAGAACTATAGCACTTAAATAATGTTATATAATTCTGCACTATGTGCAGAATTATATAACATTATTTTTAAGGTTTACTGTCCCTTTAACGTACTTTGAGCCCTTATAACTTTTTTATGCAATATTTTTATTTTAAAAAAATTATTAGACAGTGTTAATATGAGTGTAACTGTACCTTGTAATGTATTTTTGAAGTGTTTTGTGCATCGTTTTAGGTAGTTATAAATAGGTCACTAGAGTGTGCAGCCAATGGCTGTGTGGAGTTTAACAGTGTCCTAACATTTCTTACATTTCTAACAGGAACTGAAAAGCTCACAATTTTAGAATGGACTTAAAGGAAAAGGGGACAACATAAATAATGAAAATCTATTGCAGAGTTTTTAGGGCAATGCCTCAGCTTAAATAAAAGAAAAAACAACAATCATGGCATGTTAGTACAATATTGTGGCTATCATCAAAGCAAAAATCTAATAATACAACCCACCCACCCACTAATAGTTCATTTCCTTTACATTTACAATAACATTGTTACAAACATTGACCTAGTTTCCATAGAAGTGGTAACGTTTGGAAACTGGTGGTAAAGTACAAATTCCCCATAGACTTTAATAGAAATAAAAGTTTTTCCCACTAGTTTCCAAACATTACCAACTCAATGGAAACTAGACCATTGTCGCTGCTGAATGTTACAATTGCATGCTTCTGAGCCCACTGCTTAGCTTTTACAAATGGAACCAATAGAAAAAAGGTACATTTGTAAATTATACCATACAATTTTCATCTACATCATGAAAGTTTAACCCCTTATTGACCAGACCATTTTTCAATTTTCTTACCGTTCGGGACATGGGCTATACTGTACCCACACATATTATATACCGTTTTTCTCGCCATTAAATGGACTTTCTAAAGATACCATCATTTTCATCATATCTTATAATTTACAATAAAAAATATTATAAAATATGATGAAAAAAATAAAAAACACACACACTTTTTCTAACTTTGATCCCCAAATCTAGCATATGCATCTACAACCACCAAAAAACACCCATGCTAAATAGTTTCTAAATGTTGTCCTGAGTTTAGAAATGCCCAATGGTTACATGATCTTTGCTTTTTTGCAAGTTATAGGGCAATACAAGTAGCACTTTGCTATTTCCAAACATTTTTTTCTCAAAATTGACGAATTACATTGTAACACTGATATCTGTCAAGAATCCCTGAATAACCCCTCACATGTATATATTTTTTTTAGTAGACAACCCAAAGGATTAATCTAGGCCCATTTTGGTATATTTCATGGCACCATTTCACCGGCAAATGCTATCAAATAAAACAAATCGTTAACTTATTACAAACTTTAGGTTTCTCAATCAAATTATTTACAAACAGCTTGGGCAATTATGGAACAAATGGTTGTAAATGCTTCTCTGTGGTCCCCTTTTTTCAGAAATAGCAGACATATATGGCTTTGATATTCCTTTTTGCTAATTAGAAGGCCACCTGACACATCCCACCCCCTGATCCATCCCTGACCCCTCTCAAACAGCTCTCTTCCCTCCCCCACCCCCCAATAGTCACCCCATCTTAAGTACTGGCAGAAAGTTTGCCAGTATTAAAACTAAAAGCCTTTTTTTAATATATTTTTTTTTAAATTATTTGCTGCAGTTTATGATCCCACCTTATACCCCAACCTCCCTTATCCTCCCCCCTCAAAAAGCTCTCTAACCCTATCCCCTCTACCTATTTGCCGCTATCTTAGGTACTGGCAGCTGTCTGCCAGTACCCAGTTTGCTGCAAATTTGTCTAATTTAAAAAAAAAGAAATACCCATTTTTTTCTGTAGTGCAGTTGCCCCCCCCAATACCATACCCCCCTCCCAGATTCCTTTATGTTATCGGATCCCACAAAGGATCCCCCTCAATGACCTTCCTTCCCCCTCCCTCCTTCCCCTCACTGCTGCTACGGCTCAATATTATTTTTTTTGTATTCCTGTAGCATGGCTTAGCGGCCCCACCCGCTCCCGCCCTCCTCCAGCGATGGGCCACCCACCTGCCTCTGTCCTAACCCTCCCACGTCACCAACGATTGGCACCATTGCTGGCCGATGTAGAGAGGGCCCTCTCTGCATTAGCAACTGACCGGAGGGTATTGGCAACTGAGCGGCTGGAAGCGATAGGAATCGCTTCCAACGCTCATTTTCACCAAGGAAGTACCAGGTACATCCATTGTCATTAACTCACAATTTTTGCAGGACGTACCTGGTACATCCTTGGTTGTTAAGGGGTTAAAGGGAAGGGAAGCCCCACAATTTTCTTTCATGATTTGGATAGACCATACAATTTTAAACAACTTTCAAATTTACTTCTATTATCAAACTTGCTTCATTATCTTGTAATAATTTGCTGAAGGACACATCTAGATCTGTTGAACATATCTAGATGGCCAATCACAAGAGACAAATGTGTACAGACACCAATCAGCAGCTAGCTCCCACTAGTGTAGGATATGTGCATAATATTTTTCAACAAGGGATAACAAGAGAACAAAGCACATTTGAAAATAGAAGTGATTTAAAAAGTGTCTAAAAATTACATGCTCTGTCTGAATTGTGCAAGTTTAATTTTGACTTTCCTATCCCTTTAATATTGAATTCCATGTCCCTTTAAGTTTTAATTTAGATTTATTTTTGCAAAATAACTGTATTAGTTATAAATAAGTGTATCATCTAACATTACTTATGCTCCATTGTTATTGTTTTTAAACTTAAGTAAGCCTAGCATAATCCCTTCTATCTTAGAAAAATGAACAGAACAGTTACTGGGAAAAACGTTGTTCTTTGCAACATGGATCTGTCCCAATAAAAACCCTCCAGCTAATTATAACGAAAGCCACTTTAATTTTTATGCCAACACAGAAATAACTTGAAACCACCATCAGGGCGTTCTAATTATTTCTGAATTTGGAAGACATTTATCAAAAGAGCATACATTGGTGTGCAAAAAGTTTTGCCAAATATACTCGGCAGTTATAGCAAAACATATTTGCAGAGTGACATAGTTCAAAGGGACAGGAAACCCCATTTTTTTCTTTCATGATTTGGATAGAACACACAATTTTAAACAACTTTCTAGTTTACTTACATTATCAAATGTGCTTCATTCTCTTGTTATCCTTTGCTGAAGGAACAACATTGCACTACTGGCAGCAAGATGAACACATCGAGTTAGCCAATCACAAAAGACAAATGTGTGCATGCACTAATTAGCAGCAGCTCCCACTAGTGTAGGATATGTGGGTATCCTTTTTCAAAAAGGGATACCAAGAGAACAAAGCACATTTGAAAAGAGAAGTGAATTTAAAAGTGTCTTAAAATGACATGGAAGACCTATTTCTTTCATGTAATTAGCAAGAGTCCATGAGCTAGTGACGTATGGGATATACATTCCTACCAGGAGGGGCAAAGTTTCCCAAACCTCAAAATGCCTATAAATACACCCCTCACCACACCCACAAATCAGTTTTACAAACTTTGCCTCCTATGGAGGTGGTGAAGTAAGTTTGTGCTAGATTCTACGTTGATATGCGCTCCGCAGCAGGTTGGAGCCCGGTTTTCCTCTCAGCGTGCAGTGAATGTCAGAGGGATGTGAGGAGAGTATTGCCTATTTGAATGCAATGATCTCCTTCTACGGGGTCTATTTCATAGGTTCTCTGTTATCGGTCGTAGAGATTCATCTCTTACCTCCCTTTTCAGATCGACGATATACTCTTATATATATACCATTACCTCTGCTGATTTTCGTTTCAGTACTGGTTTGGCTTTCTACAACATGTAGATGAGTGTCCTGGGGTAAGTAAGTCTTATTTTCTGTGACACTCTAAGCTATGGTTGGGCACTTTTTTAATAAAGTTCTAAATATATGTATTCAAACATTTATTTGCCTTGACTCAGGATGTTCAACATTCCTTATTTTCAGACAGTCAGTTTCATATTTGGGATAATGCATTTGAATCAATCATTTTTTCTTACCTTAAAAATTTGACTTTTTCCCTGTGGGCTGTTAGGCTCGCGGGGGCTGAAAATGCTTCATTTTATTGCATCATTCTTGGCGCGGACTTTTTTGGCGCCGGAAGTTGCGTCATTTTTTGACGTTTTTTTTGCGTCAAAAGTGTCGGCATTCCGGATGTGGCGTCATTTTTGGCGCCAAAAGCATTTAGGCGCCAAATAATGTGGGCGTCTTATTTGGCGCTAAAAAAAATATGGGCGTCATTTTGGTCTCCACATTATTTAAGTCTCATTATTATTGCTTCTGGTTGCTAGAAGCTTGTTCACTGGCATTTTTTCCCATTCCTGAAACTGTCATTTAAGGAATTTGATCTATTTTGCTTTATATGTTGTTTTTTCTATTACATATTGCAAGATGTCCCACGTTGCAACTGAGTCAGAAGATACTTCAGGAAAATCGCTGCCTCGTGCTGGAGCTACCAAAGCTAAGTGTATCTGCTGTAAACTTTTGGTATCTGTTCCTCCAGCTGTTGTTTGTATTGAATGTCATGACAAACTTATTAATGCAGATAAAATTTCCTTTAGTAAAGTTCCATTACCTGTTGCTGTTCCGTCAACATCTAATACTCAGAGTAGTAGAAGGCTTTGTCTGTTATTCCTCCTTCTAGTAAACATAAAAAATCTTTTAAAACTTCTCATTGTTCAGATGAATTTTTAAATGAACATCATCATTCTGATTCTGATAATGGTTCTTCTGGTTCAGAGGATTCTGTTTCAGAGGTTGATGCTGATAAATCTTCATATTTATTTAAAATGGAATTTATTCGTTCTTTACTTAAAGAAGTTCTAATTGCTTTAGAAATTGAGGATTCTGGTCCTCTTGATACCAAATCTAAACGTTTAGATAAGGTTTTTAAATCTCCTGTAGTTATTCCAGAAGTTTTTCCTGTTCCTAGTGCTATTTCTGAAGTAATTTCCAGGGAATGGAATAATTTGGGTAATTCATTTACTCCTTCAAAACGTTTTAAGCAATTATATCCTGTGCCATCTGACAGATTAGAGTTTTGGGACAAAATCCCTAAGGTTGATGGGGCTGTCTCTACTCTTGCTAAGCGTACTACGATTCCTACGGCAGATGGTACTTCCTTTAAGGATCCTTTAGATAGGAAAATTGAATCCTTTCTAAGAAAAGCCTATTTGTGTTCAGGTAATCTTCTTAGACCTGCTATATCTTTGGCGGATGTTGCTGCAGCTTCAACTTTTTGGTTGGAAGCTTTAGCGCAACAAGTAACAGATCATAATTCTCATAGCATTATTATTCTTCTTCAACATGCTAATAATTTTATTTGTGATGCCATCTTTGATATCATTAGGGTTGATGTCAGGTATATGTCTCTAGCTATTTTAGCTAGAAGAGCTTTATGGCTTAAAACTTGGAATGCTGCTATGTCTTCTAAGTCTACTCTGCTTTCCCTTTCTTTCCAGGGTAATAAATTATTTGGTTCTCAGTTGGATTCTATTATTTCAACTGTTACTGGAGGGAAAGGAACTTTTTTACCACAGGATAAAAAATCTAAAGGTAAATTCAGGTCTAATAATCGTTTTCGTTCCTTTCGTCACAACAAGGAACAGAAACCTGATCCTTCATCTTCAGGAGCGGTATCAGTTTGGAAACCATCTCCAGTCTGGAATAAATCCAAGCCTTCTAGAAAATCAAAGCCAGCTTCTAAGTCCACATGAAGGTGCAGCCCTCATTCCAGCTCAGCTGGTAGGGGGCAGATTACATTTTTTCAAAGAAATTTGGATCAAATCCGTTCACAATCTTTGGATTCAGAACATTGTTTCAGAAGGGTACAGAATTGGCTTCAAAATAAGACCTCCTGCAAAGAGATTTTTTCTTTCCCGTGTCCCAGTAAATCCAGCGAAGGCTCAAGCATTTCTGAAATGTGTTTCAGATCTAGAGTTGGCTGGAGTAATTATGCCAGTTCCAGTTCTGGAACGGGGGCTGGGGTTTTATTCAAATCTCTTCATTGTACCGAAGAAGGAGAATTCCTTCAGACCAGTTCTGGATCTAAAGATATTGAATCGTTATGTAAGGATACCAACATTCAAAATGGTAACTGTAAGGACTATCCTGCCTTTTGTTCAGCAAGGGCATTATATGTCTACAATAGATTTACAGGATGCATATCTGCATATTCCGATTCATCCAGATCACTTTCAGTTTCTGAGATTCTCTTTCCTAGACAAGCATTACCAGTTTGTGGCTCTACCGTTTGGTCTAGCAACAGCTCCAAGAATTTTTACAAAGGTTCTCGGTGCCCTTCTGTCTGTAATCAGAGAACAGGGTATTGTGGTATTTCCTTATTTGGACGATATCTTGGTACTTGCTCAGTCTTTACATTTAGCAGAATCTCATACGAATCGACTTGTGTTGTTTCTTCAAGATCATGGTTGGAGGATCAATTTACTAAAAAGTTCATTGATTCCTCAGACAAGGGTAACCTTTTTGGGTTTCCAGATAGATTCAGTGTCCATGACTCTATCTTTGACAGACAAGAGACGTCTAAAATTGATATCAGCTTGTCGAAACCTTCAGTCACAATCATTCCCTTCGGTAGCCTTATGCATGGAAATTCTAGGTCTTATGACTGCTGCATCGGACGCGATCCCCTTTGCTTGTTTTCACATGCGACCTCTTCAGCTCTGTATGCTGAACCAATGGTGCAGGGATTACACAAAGATATCTCAATTAATATCTTTAAAGCCGATTGTACGACACTCTCTGACGTGGTGGACAGATCACCATCGTTTAATTCAGGGGGCTTCTTTTGTTCTTCCGACCTGGACTGTAATTTCAACAGATGCAAGTCTTACAGGTTGGGGAGCTGTGTGGGGGTCTCTGATGGCACAAGGGGTTTGGGAATCTCAGGAGGTGAGATTACCGATCAATATTTTGGAACTCCGTGCAATTTTCAGAGCTCTTCAGTCTTGGCCTCTTCTGAAGAGAGAATCGTTCATTTGTTTTCAGACAGACAATGTCACAACTGTAGCATACATCAATCATCAAGGAGGGAATCACAGTCCTCTAGCTATGAAAGAAGTATCTCGAATTCTGGTTTGGGCGGAATCCAGCTCCTGTCTAGTTTCTGCGGTTCATATCCCAGGTATAGACAATTGGGAAGCGGATTATCTCAGTCGCCAAACGTTGCATCCGGGCGAATGGTCTCTTCACCCAGAGGTATTTCTTCAGATTGTTCAAATGTGGGGGCTTCCAGAAATAGATCTGATGGCCTCTCATCTAAACAAGAAACTTCCCAGGTATCTGTCCAGATCCAGGGATCCTCAAGCGGAAGCAGTGGATGCATTGTCACTTCCTTGGAAGTATCATCCTGCCTATATCTTTCCGCCTCTAGTTCTTCTTCCAAGAGTGATCTCCAAAATTCTGAAGGAATGCTCGTTTGTTCTGCTGGTAGCTCCAGCATGGCCTCACAGGTTTTGGTATGCGGATCTTGTCCGGATGGCTTCTTGCCAACCGTGGACTCTTCCGTTAAGGCCAGACCTTCTGTCTCAAGGTCCTTTTTTCCATCAGGATCTCAAATCCTTAAATTTAAAGGTATGGAGATTGAACGCTTGATTCTTAGTCAAAGAGGTTTCTCTGACTCTGTGATTAATACTATGTTACAGGCTCGTAAATCTGTATCTAGGGAGATATATTATAGAGTCTGGAAGACTTATATTTCTTGGTGTCTTTTTCATCATTTTTCCTGGCATTCTTTTAGAATTTCAAGAATTTTACAGTTTCTTCAGGATGGTTTGGATAAAGGTTTGTCTGCAAGTTCCTTGAAAGGACAAATCTCTGCTCTTTCTGTTCTTTTTCACAGAAAGATTGCTAATCTTCCTGATATTCATTGTTTTGTACAAGCTTTGGTTCGTATAAAACCTGTTATTAAGTCAATTTCTCCTCCTTGGAGTCTGAATTTGGTTCTGGGGGCTCTTCAAGCTCCTCCGTTTGAACCTATGCATTTATTGGACATTAAATTACTTTCTTGGAAAGTTTTGTTCCTTTTGGCCATCTCTTCTGCCAGAAGAGTTTCTGAATTATCTGCTCTTTCTTGTGAGTCTCCTTTTTCGATTTTTCATCAGGATAAGGCGGTGTTGCGAACTTCTTTTGAATTTTTACCTAAGGTTGTGAATTCCAACAACATTAGTAGAGAGATTGTGGTTCCTTCATTATGTCCTAATCCTAAGAATTCTAAGGAGAAATCATTGCATTCTTTGGATGTGGTTAGAGCTTTGAAATATTATGTTGAAGCTACTAAGACTTTCCGAAAGACTTCTAGTCTATTTGTTATCTTTTCCGGTTCTAGGAAAGGTCAGAAGGCCTCTGCCATTTCTTTGGCATCCTGGTTGAAATCTTTAATTCATCATGCGTATGTCGAGTCGGGTAAAACTCTGCCTCAAAGGATTACAGCTCATTCTACTAGGTCAGTTTCTACTTCCTGGGAGTTTAGGAATGAAGCTTCGGTTGATCAGATTTGCAAAGCAGCAACTTGGTCCTCTTTGCATACTTTTACTAAATTCTACCATTTTGATGTGTTTTCTTCTTCTGAAGCAGTTTTTGGTAGAAAAGTACTTCAGGCAGCTATTTCAGTTTGAATCTTCTGCTTAGGTTTTCATTTAAACTTTATTTTGGGTGTGGATTATTTTCAGCAGGAATTGGCTGTCTTTATTTTATCCCTCCCTCTCTAGTGACTCTTGCGTGGAAAGATCCACATCTTGGGTAGTCATTATCCCATACGTCACTAGCTCATGGACTCTTGCTAATTACATGAAAGAAAACATAATTTATGTAAGAACTTACCTGATAAATTCATTTCTTTCATATTAGCAAGAGTCCATGAGGCCCACCCTTTTTGAGGTGGTTATGATTTTTTTGTATAAAGCACAATTATTCCAATTCCTTATTTTTTATGCTTTCGCACTTTTTTCTTATCACCCCACTTCTTGGCTATTCGTTAAACTGATTTGTGGGTGTGGTGAGGGGTGTATTTATAGGCATTTTGAGGTTTGGGAAACTTTGCCCCTCCTGGTAGGAATGTATATCCCATACGTCACTAGCTCATGGACTCTTGCTAATATGAAAGAAATGAATTTATCAGGTAAGTTCTTACATAAATTATGTTATTTCCACTTACGCCCTGTGCGTTACTCGGTCAAACCGTGCACCAATACTGGCTGCAAATTACCGCCTCCCAGGGGGTTTGCCATTCCACCAACCACAGTTACGCCCGTTTGGTACGCTACCTGACAATTGGGGATAGACCAAGGATTAACTAATAACATATTTGCCATAATCTGTCGACCGACTAGCACAACATTCTTGTTTCACCAATTGGACTCATTGCTCTCCGTGACCGTTTTGACGCTTGCTTATCTGTAATACAAAAAACAGCTTTAACACTCCATGTAATAATGGGGAAAAGACAGAGTTGAAACTGGTGATACAAACACAGGTAAGCCCTTATATCCCCTCTTATCCCCCTCTCTGGACCCTCCCCTGGCCTATCCCTTTTCGTCCCCCCTTTCCACCCCGCTTTTATTTTTGTTTGCACTCAGCCCCCACCACCCCATCCCCCTTGCTCTCAGGGAGTGCAGCTGCTGGCCATGTTAACTCTCTCATTGTTCCGGCCACTTACTGTGCTCCTTGCCTATGTGGCACTCCACACTCATAACCTTAGAAACAAATAAACACACTACAACTAGAGTGGGTGAAAGACCCACAGGTTAGTTTATTGTGGAACACAAGAAACTCAAAAATGGCAACATCACAATAACTTAACAGGGGGCGGCAATCTGGTACTATATAAATCACGGTAACCCCTGCTAGGAAGATGGGCCATGCCAGTGATGCAGGAGACAAGCGGAGCTCAGCTGCCGCGCAAACAATGACTTAGGGAGTTCTCGGCTTTAGGAAACACGGACAGGGTACACCCCAGACACGCTTCTAAGGACATCACCCTGCCCGAAATTAGCTGTCACTCAACCTCTTCTCATCCTGCACTACAGGCCCGGACCAACTGCCTGCACTGAGGCAGAGGCGTAACTAGAAACCACAGGGCCCAGGTGCAAGAATCTAAGAAGGCCCCCCCCCCCAAAAAAGTGAATTTGATACATATTTTTTTTAACATTTAACACAGAAAAAAAATGTAAATCAGATTACATGTCTGCAAAAGGAGGTACCCTGTGCCCACAGTCTGTGAGATGGGCTGACGCCCTATTACTGTATATAGTGACACTGTTTAACCCACCAGTACTGTATATAGTGAGTCAGTGACACAGGCTGTAATCTGCCGGTGAGATGGCTGGCCCGACCCTACCTGCCCCAGTACTTTATAAAGTGACCACAGTAGTCTGTGACATAGTCCAGCCCCTCCATACTGTATATAGTGGTACTGTATAGTGACACTGTTTACCCCCTCGCCCCATGCTGTAGTAACAAGGTCTGTAATTTGCTGGTTCCACAAACATACACACACACACATACATACATGCATAAATACACACACAGTCACATACATACATACACATACACACACACACACATAAACACCAATTGGTAAAACAGAAAGTGTAACCCCTGTAGTCAGAGACACTAGTGAAGCATCATGTCACACTCACATGATATCAGTGCAGGCAGTGGCAGGCCAAAGTTTTTCATTAAAAAATGTGTTTATTTTTTTAAGCTGGGCCCCCACCCTTGGGGGGTCAGTCGCAATTGCGACCTCTGCACCCCCTGTAGTTTCGTCCCTGCACTGAGGTGCTGATCCACCACTCCAGACCAGTAGGACCAGGGTCAACTACTTGCACAGCATGTTGAACACCTGGGGAGTTGAAAATTACAGTTCTCAGACACACAGAAACGGGTCGTATAACCCTCATCAAGCCTCGGACACCTCACCTACTGATGACCACCCTCGTGATGGCTTAGACTAACGATTGCCGCTTACAAATAAAGGGAGGAAAGGGAGGGAAACCTCAAGGATCCAAACAGAAAGAAGGATTGAACTTCCTGTACAGCTCTTAAAAAGGTAAGTCTAACCCCTCCTAGATAATAGCAACATTGTTGCACACACACACCTCTCCCACTCAGTCGTCATGCCTCTAACCCTTATGTGCATTTCAGGCAATTTGCCTTACATTTTCTCTGTGGCAACCATCTTGGAAACACTGCCAACATACGGTAAAGGCAAATCCATACACTTTCTTAAACTGTAAGTCCTTTTTCAAAAAGGGGCACACAAAAAAGAGTAGATTATGAGTGGAACGCTAACAGTTACATGCAAGCAAAAAGTGGTTTATTGCAGGTGTTTCCGTGCATCAGGTTTTTCGCTCATGTTACAAGTTAAAAGTAAATGCGATTGCTTGAGAGCAATTCAACTTAACGCTTGTTGGGTTAGTGCGACCTCACAGCTCTGATTAACTGTTTCACAAACAAAAAAAGTGTCAGAAAACACATAAAAAATACATTACAAAGTACAGTTACACTCATAATAACACTATCTAATAAAAAATTATTTAAAAAAAATATTACACAAAAAGTTATAAGAGCTCAAAGATATGAGGTCTCAGGTGTTAGAAAAAAAAAAAGCAGGCAAAAGGCTTTAACATAGAGATACATAAATATACATCTCTAAAGTTGTATATGTATGTATGTCATATATATCCAAAAAAATGAAAGCAATAGGAGCACCAACTTTAAAATCCAAAAATACTTTATTCAAAATCTTCTTAAAAACACAATCATGGGGGGGCGGAGCTAGCTCATGAAGAAGATGGTCGCAGTTTTGCAGAGCTCCTAGCTATGGACATAATAAACTAGGCTAATTAGCTCCATTATGCAGTTCATCACTACTCAGAGACCAACCACAACTTTACAAGCTCTTGGTACTACGTGCCCGGGAATATTGCAACCCTAATCTCTGTAGTTTAACAGTGAGACGAAGCAACCTGCATGGGGATTCATCGGACTGAGAAATCTAAAATGGCGCTGTCCTCGTGGGACAAAGAAATCAAGGCCCTAATTGATACCCATTTTTCTAAATTGTCGCAGGCACTTGCAGCGGCAACAGGGCAAGAAGTTTCAGCTTGTCATGATTTGGAACATCAGGTACAGCTGTGGAGCCCTTTTGAGGTCAGCACTTGCGATGGCCCTACATTGTGCGCTAAAGAGGCTGGCTGTGTCGGAGAGATCCCCACTCTGGAGGAAAAGATTTCACACATGCAGAGTTCGGACATTACAGTCATTTTTGGGAGCGATTTGGTAATCCACAACACACAACAGATCACTCATCTGCTATCGCTTACCTGCCATTTGGGGAATGGAAAGCCCTGGTGGGGCATAGCTACTAATACTGGTTCTGTGCTTCTAATGATAGTGGTGCAATGTCAGAACCGTTCCGGAGTGGGCTAAAGCCGCGGATTGCTAATTATGGCTCTCAGCTATCTTGGATCCTGCCTGGGAGTCACTGAGACCCTGTGTATGCTACTATTCGGGGCCGTTTGGATTTTGGATAAAGGGTATGCGGAGTGAGTTAACGCATATCTATGTGACTACTTTTATTTACAAGCTGGACAATTTTCCCACTCCTAAATGTCGATCATTGGAAAGACTTTATACTGTAGCTGACTCAGTGGCGTAGCGTGGGGGGGGCCACAGGGGCGGTTGCCCCGGGCGCATAATTCTTAGGGGCGCAAAATTTGCGCTCTCACTGTCTCACATCCTCCCTTCTCCACTGCAGACAGATGCAGCACTAAGGGAGAAAACTTTTTTAAATATGTATTTTACTGTGTTAACTGCGGGGGGGGGGTGTATTGTAAGTGCTCTGTCGGCTCCTATGGCTCAGCGTGCAATGTAAGTGGAGTGTGGACAAGGGAGACTCCCTGCACTGTGCACACAGGAAGAGGTTAACAGCTGAGCACTTCCGGTGATTATTGCAGTGGGGCAGCCGTAGGAAGACCCATCACCCGCCTCTGAAACGCAGTGAGTTAAAATCATATGAACTCAGTAAAGGCATTTCAGTAATAAGTCTCCTGTCATTGTTCTGTTGTAGTCCGTGCACAAATCGTGCTGCTGATATTATTTGTTCCTTTGATGCATGGAAAGGGAAGAAAACGTGTACTAAAGTTCAGCTTTGTTGACAAATGAGCCTTTAATTATTAAAGTCTCAGTTGTCAACAAAGCTGAACTTTAGTACAAGTTTTCTTCTCTTTTCATGCTCCAAAAGAATAAATAATATCAGCACGATTTGTGTACCCGCTTATGAAAATGGAATCTGAAGGCTGATTAGCTGTCAGGGTAGCTACATAACACAGCACAGATCTTCTCACCCTGCTAGTGATACATGTGCTTTATATTCGGCAGTTGAAAGTCTCACTCCTGATACAGACATAACTGCCTACCTGAAAAAGTTTTGAGACTCAAGGCTACTCTAACATTCAGGTTATACTCCACTATATGTCTGCTTGAGTGTATATAGGTTGCTGAACGATTATCACAGTGTATGCATGTGTGTGGGTATAGGTATATCTATATGTTTGTGACCATGTATAGGTGTATACATATGTGTATGTTAGTGTGGGTATAGGTGTAGGCATATGTGTATGTTTGTGTGGGTCAGTGCTAATGGGTTAGGGGGCGCTATACTTGCCTTGCCCTGGGCGCTGACAACCCACGCTACGCCACTGAGCTGACTTGGAGATCATAATTTGTTCGGTATTGATATACGTAAATATTGTCTACTGCACTCTTCTGTTTTATTTAGGTAATATTGAATGCACACTTATATATAACTAGGTTTAAAGTTTGTAGTTTAGCCTTCCTACTTTACGCACAGTATATATAATGGATATGTCAGCTGAGCTAAGCATCAAAGTTTCAGAGGGACATTGGTTACCAGGCGAATTGTGTTTGCTTCTGTTCACTGCTGGTCCTAGGGCCGGCGTTAATTAGAAATTTGCAGTGTAATATCTGTTTTATTAGTTTATTAAGAATGCATTCACCATGCTGATTTTCCTAGGTCATATAAAATTATATTGTTTGAACCACATATTTTAAAACAAGCTATAGTGCAGAATTTGGTTTTCAAATAAATTTTTTAGGTATGGTGTGTAATAGCCATTTCCACCGCTAGAGGGGAGTCATGTTCCATTATAATCTTGTTCACCACAATGCTTTGTGCTTGATACTCCTTGTACCCCTATACCTTGCTTTTGGGACCATAATATCCATACTTATGACATCTAAGTGTCTTATAAAATATCTCAAATCCTTATGATGGAAATTGCTCTGATGCATGTTTCTCTAGCTTATTACTATACATATCACCTGTATGCATATCTGTCTAAAACTGTGCTTTGCCTAGCTGTGTGGCATAGGGCCCATGCCCACGCGGCGGGGTGGTACAGTACATGACCTCTCAAACTCTCCAATAATATGAATACAATGTGCATACTCTGGGAATATTTGCTTGGCCTCCTAATATTTGTGCTTAAGCTCAACATAACTAGTTAATGAATAGTTATCACACGCCTTTAACATCACTTGTTATAACCTATATAGAATTGAGGAGGTTATATATATTATTTCTAATACTGCTTTCCCTAAGATTGCTTGTTTCAGCAGTATATCTATATTATAGTGGTAATATTTATATCCTCCATAGTAACCCTTATCAGTCATCTGTCTAACGTCCCAAGCTAATTGCTTGTATTGCCACCCTTCACTCCCCCCCCAATCCACAAATTTAAGTTTTGCATATATTTCTGTTGTTTTCCACCCCACCTGGGTCTGACTATTTAAAGTAACTTCCGGCAACCTTTTGTGAGCTAATATACGCCGTATATATAGTTACATTACTCCAGCTTAGAGATAATTTTTTTTTTCTTTTTTTTAATCAAGGTTGATACTACTAGCTATCATGCCAAGAATATACTTAGTTATCACTCCCACCATATCACTGTGTGCCAACCGTGCGCCCCAGAGGTCTTACTTAATATTTCTGTTGTTTTCATAACTAGTTCCTACTCTTGTTTTTTATGTTTATATATATATAGCTCCCCCCTACCACCAATATACTCAGGCATCCGTAAATATGCTTGACGTATGTTAATGCGGTTTCCTCGATAAATACCGCAAATGTAATCATATTTTTTTTTATTTTTTTTTTTCTTATGTATTGAAGTTTGAACCTTATATCCTTGCTTCATATTGCATAACTGTGCATTTTTATAATAAGGAATCTATATATATAAACTTTAAGCCATACGGTAGTTCTACTTCTATTTCAATATCTATCTTCCCCCGCTATAACAGACTTTTCTTTCATGTAATTAACAAGAGTCCATGAGCTAGTGACGTATGGGATATACATTCCTACCAGGAGGGGCAAAGTTTCCCAAACCTTAAAATGCCTATAAATACACCCCTCACCACACCCACAAATCAGTTTTACAAACTTTGCCTCCAAGGGAGGTGGTGAAGTAAGTTTGTGCTAGATTCTACGTTGATATGCGCTCCGCAGCAAGTTGGAGCCCGGTTTTCCTCTCAGCGTGCAGTGAATGTCAGAGGGATGTGAGGAGAGTATTGCCTATTGAATGCAGTGATCTCCTTCTACGGGGTCTATTTCATAAGGTTCTCTGTTATCGGTCGTAGAGATTCATCTCTTACCTCCCTTTTCAGATCGACGATATACTCTTATATTTACCATTTCCTCTACTGATTTTCGTTTCAGTACTGGTTTGGCTTTCTACAAACATGTAGATGAGTGTCCTGGGGTAAGTAAGTCTTATTTTCTGTGACACTCTAAGCTATGGTTGGGCACTTTATTTATAAAGTTCTAAATATATGTATTCAAACATTTATTTGCCTTGTCTCAGAATGTTCAACTTTCCTTATTTCCAGACAGTCAGTTTCATATTTGGGATTATGCTTTAAATTATCATATTTTGTAAGATTCTGAGGGAATGCTCGTTTGTTCTGCTAATAGCTCCGGCATGGCCTCACAGGTTTTGGTATGCGGATCTTGTCCGGATGGCATCTTGCCAGCCATGGATTCTTCCGTTAAGACCAGACCTTCTGTCACAAGGTCCTTTTTTCCATCCGGATCTGAAATCCTTAAATTTAAAGGTATGGAGATTGAACGCTTGATTCTTGGTCATAGAGGTTTCTCTGACTCCGTGATTAATACTATGTTACAGGCTCGTAAATCTGTATCTCGAGAGATATATTATAGAGTCTGGAAGACTTATATTTCATGGTGTCTTTCTCATCATTTTTCTTGGCATTCTTTTAGAATACCGAGAATTTTACAATTTCTTCAGGATGGTTTGGATAAGGGTTTGTCCGCAAGTTCTTTGAAAGGACAAATCTCTGCTCTTTCTGTTCTTTTTCACAGAAAGATTGCTATTCTTCCTGATATTCATTGTTTTGTACAAGCTTTGGTTCGTATAAAACCTGTCATTAAGTCAATTTCTCCTCCTTGGAGTTTGAATTTGGTTCTGGGAGCTCTTCAAGCTCCTCCGTTGGAACCTATGCATTCATTGGACATTAAATTACTTTCTTGGAAAGTTTTGTTCCTTTTGGCCATCTCTTCTGCTAGAAGAGTTTCTGAATTATCTGCTCTTTCGTGTGAGTCTCCTTTTCTGATTTTTCATCAGGATAAGGCGGTGTTGCGAACTTCTTTTGAATTTTTACCTAAAGTTGTGAATTCCAACAACATTAGTAGAGAAATTGTGGTTCCTTCATTATGTCCTAATCCTAAGAATTCTAAGGAGAAATCATTACATTCTTTGGATGTTGTTAGAGCTTTGAAATATTATGTTGAAGCTACGAAATCTTTCCGTAAGACTTCTAGTCTATTTGTTATCTTTTCCGGTTCTAGGAAAGGCCAGAAAGCTTCTGCCATTTCTTTGGCATCTTGGTTGAAATCTTTAATTCATCTTGCCTATGTTGAGTCGGGTAAAACTCCGCCTCAAAGAATTACAGCTCATTCTACTAGGTCAGTATCTACTTCCTGGGCGTTTAGGAATGAAGCTTCGGTTGACCAGATCTGCAAAGCAGCAACTTGGTCTTCTTTGCATACTTTTACTAAATTCTACCATTTTGATGTATTTTCTTCTTCTGAAGCAGTTTTTGGTAGAAAAGTTCTTCAGGCAGCGGTTTCAGTTTGAATCTTCTGCTTATGTTTTTTGTTAAACTTTATTTTGGGTGTGGATTATTTTCAGCAGGAATTGGCTGTCTTTATTTTATCCCTCCCTCTCTAGTGACTCTTGTGTGGAAAGATCCACATCTTGGGTAGTCATTATCCCATACGTCACTAGCTCATGGACTCTTGTTAATTACATGAAAGAAAACATAATTTATGTAAGAACTTACCTGATAAATTCATTTCTTTCATATTAACAAGAGTCCATGAGGCCCACCCTTTTTTGTGGTGGTTATGATTTTTTTGTATAAAGCACAATTATTCCAATTCCTTATTTTATATGCTTCGCACTTTTTCTTATCACCCCACTTCTTGGCTATTCGTTAAACTGATTTGTGGGTGTGGTGAGGGGTGTATTTATAGGCATTTTAAGGTTTGGGAAACTTTGCCCCTCCTGGTAGGAATGTATATCCCATACGTCACTAGCTCATGGACTCTTGTTAATATGAAAGAAATGAATTTATCAGGTAAGTTCTTACATAAATTATGTTATATGTTATTCTTCTTTTCATTGCGGGAAAATGTTCCTTCATACAATTTTAGTATAATATCACTTATATTCATTCAGGCAACAACCTGATAAGTTATTCAATAATTGTAACATCCCTGCAATGTTTTTTTTCGTCCTCATATCAGCAGGTTGTTTATGTTTAGTGTTCACTGTTGTTTATTATGTTACTACTCTTCCCTATGCAACACTTATGTAAAGAATTGGGCCCGGGAGGTCCTAAAGGCTCATTAAGGGAACTATTTCTAAAGGAATGGAAAAAAGTGAAAATCTGAGGTTCCTTCTTTTTTTTTTTTTTCTTTTTCTTTTGATTGTTAGATACTAGGCTACAACAACAAATTGGATTATAAACATATGTTAGGATATTTGACATGCTCCTGTACTAAGCTCAAGATTCTATGGAAATAGATGCAGCTCTTATATGTTTAGTTTGAATACGTACCGTAAAATGTTGTAGTACTACGATTTGTATCTTGTTTCAAATGATAATTGTTTGTAAACCTATTTATGAACCTCAATAAAAATTATTAAAAAAAAACAAAAAAAAAAAAACACAATCATGATCAAAGCGGACAAGCAAAACTAATGCACAATAAAAGAGGTCTGCTAAGAGCGTCACCCGTGCAAGACACAGTAGAGGAGCTCCAAAGACCACCAAAATCTAAACCACCTCGGCCCCCATGCTGATTAAAGCATATGGCTTTCAAGTACCACCATGGCTTTCAAGCACCACCATGTTTGAAATTGTGTATCCTAGCAAGCAACTATGTGGACACTTTCAAACACACATGGCTGCTGGATCCTGTCCTGATTCACATTTCCGTGAGTAAGATTTACTTGTGACTCAAAATAAAATTTTAGAATTAACATAACTGTAGCTGTACCATTATATGCATAACTTTATGAACAGGAAAGTGTTTTCTTCCTTTATTTGATATACAAAAAGAGTTATTTTATTATCTATTTGTAAGCTTACATGAACTCCAACCCCATTGTAGTTTATGTTTTCAGTTCGAGAGGCGAGATCATCAACCATATTAACAGTTCTCATGTTCTATTCTATCTGCCTTTCCTGGCTGGATAAGCCAGGCTCTGAATCTTTTTGTTATTATTATTGTTATTGTTGTTTATACTGTGTTTTACAAGTACCTTGCAGGGTTCAGTTAGAGTATCCTTGGCTAGAATGTTTCTGTAATATACGTCAGGAATATAGGACACATATGATCATATTCATCACACTTTTAATGTTACTGGCTTTCAAAAAAATCTTCCCCATTACTATTTTGACTCAAAACGTTAAGGGGTTCCTTTCTCCATGTAAAAGATCCAAAGCACTGTCGGACATATATAAAAAAATATATTAAATATAATTAAAAAATGCTGACATTCTCTTCCTCCAAGAGACACATTTTAAGAAATCTCAAATACTGAAGTATTTTGTTAAACATTACACACAGCATTTCCATAACACAGCGCAGGTTAAACGTTGTGGAGTCAGTATTCTGCTCCGTAAAAATACCCCCTTTATAAATTCACAAATAAAGAAAGATAGTGAAGGGTGATTCTTGGGAATTACTGGCCTCATGTATGGCAGACCAATCACATTGATCAATGTCTATGCTCCCAATGTCCATCAGTTGCCCCTTTTTCAAATTAATGTTTAGGAAATTATTGGACATCTCTAAGGGACCAGTTTTCCTCGGGGGCGATTTTAACTTTCTGTTCCAACCCGCTTTAGATACCTCCAACCCACAGCCCAGGATCCCAAAATGTACAACATCATATTTATGGAAAGAACTTAGGGACCTCAATCTCTATGACACATGGCGATTCTCACATCCTTATACTAAGGATTATACTTTTTATTCAGATCCCTCCTGATCTTATAGCAGGATAGATTATATTCTCACCAATCAGGAAGGGCTCTCCCTAATCACCAAATCCTCAATAATGCCCACATCATGGTCAGACCACTCAGCAGTAACTCCTCAAATTGCATGGCCCAACACCCCCACTAGGCCTTATCATTGGAGGCTTGATGAATCATTATTATCATATCAACCTTTTCTTGAACACCTCTCTAAAGCATTGGTGGCATTTTTTCAATTTAATACGGGCTCAGTAAATAACCCTTGTGATGTCTGGGAAGCACACAAATGCACGATAAGAGGTGAATTCATTAAATATAAAGCCTAACTCCAAAAAGCCTCTAGACAACAACATACTAAATTAACTTCGGAATTGGCACAACTAGAGTTTGTGCATAAAAAAGATCCCAAGAACCCTAGTAATCTAAAGGAGATACATAGAACTAGGGAACATTTGGAGGCTTATCTTGCTATAGAATATCAAAATACATCCCTCAAACTGAGGCAGAAATTTTATCACAAGGGTAACAAAGCGGTGAAAATGTTAGCTAGATCCCTAAAACGAGCAAAACTCAAATCATACATTCACGAACTCAAGACTAATCAGAACACCACAGCCCAAACGACCCCAGATATACTGGATCAATTTCACAATTACTATTCAAATCTATATAACATACATAATGGTCCTTCAAGTCAAGCCTCAGATGGATATTTGCCTCAATCCTTACACCTTTTTTACACAATTTATATAATAACACCTCATATACTAACCCTTTCCCGTCCTCAATGCTAGAAGTGCATATAGTAGTTCTGCCCAAACCAGGTAAACCACCAGATACCCCACCAAATTTTCGCCCCCATCTCATTACTGAACCAAGATGCTAAAATATTTGCAAAAATTATAGCAGGCCAACTGAATAGACTACTTCCCCAATTAGTACACTATAATCAAGTAGGTTTCACGCCCTTCAGAGAGGCAAGGGACAACACTATAAAAATAATTAATTTGATAGAATATGCAGTAAAATCTAACATTCCTACTATCTTCGCGTCCATGGATGCGGAGAAAGCTTTTGATAGATTAAATTGGGATTTTCTAAAGCAGATTCTAGTTAAATTCGGGTATCCAGATTCTTTCATATCAAAAATAATGTCCCTGTACAGTGTCCCAAATGCAAAAATAAAATTGAATTACTCGCTCTCTCCCTCTTTTACTATTTATAAAGGGACGAGGCAGTGATGCCTTCTCTCACCGCTCCTGTTTGATTTGGCCATGGAAGCATTGGCGGCTAGAATTAGGAATAACCAAAAAATATTGGGTATCACTATAGGTGAGACGGAATACAAAATCTCCTTATATGCGGATGACATCTTTATGACCGTCACTAACCCACTGATGTCTCTAAAGGGATTGCATGAAGAATTCCAAGTATATCGCAAATTTTCCAACTTTAGAATTAATGCCTCAATATCAGAATTTATGGGCATAGGGATCTCTGATTCCACCATTAACCACATGACAAGAACAAAAAACCTCATTAAAATATTTAGGAATACACATCACCAGTGACCCTCAACAATTATTCAATGCAAATTATATACCCTTGCTGTAAAATATACAACAAGAGCTATATTTCTGGTGCAATAAAACACTAGCATACATTCCAAACAATCCCAATTGAAATACCCAAAACCTTTCTCACTAAACTTCAAAATATATTGAACAATTATCTTTGGAACAAGCACCCTAGAATCGCTAAGCCAATTATTTACAGACCTAAACTTAAGGGAGGGTTAGGTATGCCAAACCTTCAATATCACCATACAGCTGGAACCTTAGTCCGCATTATAGATTGGTGCAAACACACTGATCACAAGGAATGGATTCAAATAGACCACGATTTAGCACAAAATGCTCAATTGGGGACATGTTGCTGGATTCCTCACATTCACAGAATGTTGCACCCTCTAACGAGCAC
The DNA here is from genome assembly GCF_027579735.1 of Bombina bombina. Lineage (NCBI taxonomy): Eukaryota > Metazoa > Chordata > Amphibia > Anura > Bombinatoridae > Bombina > Bombina bombina. The sequence continues at coordinate 985,909,497 of NC_069503.1, forward strand.
AATAACTAAATTAACACTTAAAATGTGGGATACATGCATTTCTAATCGTTCCACATTAATAATGTGACATTATCCTCTATACCTTAACCATTAACATCTTTAAAACATAACCCAGAATTTCGAGCATCTCATCCTCACCCTTATATAAAAATGGCGACATTACAAGATATAATACCATGCTGTTCTGTTTTGGAAAACAAGGTCCTTAAATAAAAAAAAGACCTACAAGAAAAGTACGGAAACTACTTTGCCCCATGGTTTAAATATTTCCAAGTACACCATTACATCGCCTCACATAGGCCTAGATTTGGAGTTCGGCGGTAAAAGGGCTGCTAACGCTCCGCGGGCTTTTTTCTGGCTGCACCATAAATTTAACTCTGGTATCGAGAGTTTAATCAAATGCTGCGTTAGGCTCCAAAAAAGGAGCGTAGAGCATTTTTACCGCAAATGCAACTCTCGATACCAGAGTTGCTTACGGACGCGGCCGGCCTCAAAAACGTGCTCGTGCACGATTCCCCCATAGGAAACAATGGGGCTGTTTGAGCTGAAAAAAAACCTAACACCTGCAAAAAAGCAGCGTTCAGCTCCTAACGCAGCCCCATTGTTTCCTATGGGGAAACACTTCCTACGTCTGCACCTAACACTCTAACATGTACCCCGAGTCTAAACACCCCTAGCCTTACACTTATTAACCCCTAATCTGCCGCCCCCGCTATCGCTGACCCCTGCATATTTTTTTAAACCCCTAATCTGCCGCTCCGTAAACCGCCGCCACCTACGTTATCCCTATGTACCCCTAATCTGCTACCCCTAACACCGCCGACCCCTATATTATATTTATTAACCCCTAACCTGCCCCCCACAACGTCGCCGACACCTGCCTACACTTATTAACCCCTAATCTGCCGAGCGGACCTGAGCGCTACTATAATAAAGTTATTAACCCCTAATCCGCCTCACTAACCCTATCATAAATAGTATTAACCCCTAATCTGCCCTCCCTAACATCGCCGACACCTAACTTCAATTATTAACCCCTAATCTTCCAATCGGAGCTCACCGCTATTCTAATAAATGGATTAACCCCTAAAGCTAAGTCTAACCCTAACACTAACACCCCCCTAAGTTAAATATAATTTTTATCTAACGAAATAAATTAACTCTTATTAAATAACTTATTTCTATTTAAAGCTAAATACTTACCTGTAAAATAAATCCTAATATAGCTACAATATAAATTATAATTATATTTTAGCTATTTTAGGATTAATATTTATTTTACAGGCAACTTTGTTATTATTTTAACCAGGTAAAATAGCTATTAAATAGTTAAGAACTATTTAATAGTTACCTAGTTAAAATAATAACAAATTTACCTGTAAAATAAATCCTAACCTAAGTTATAATTAAACCTAACACTACCCTATCAATAAAATAATTAAATAAACTACCTACAATTACCTACAATTAACCTAACACTACACTATCAATAAATTAATTAAACACAATTCCTACAAATAAATACAATTAAATAAACTAGCTAAAGTACAAAAAATAAAAAAGAACTAAGTTACAGAAAATAAAAAAATATTTACAAACATAAGAAAAATATTACAACAATTTTAAACTAATTACACCTACTCTAAGCCCCCTAATAAAATAACAAAGCCCCCCAAAATAAAAAATTCCCTACCCTATTCTAAATTAAAAAAGTTACAAGCTCTTTTACCTTACCAGCCCTGAACAGGGCCCTTTGCGGGGCATGCCCCAAGAATTTCAGCTCTTTTGCCTGTAAAAAAAAAACATACAATACCCCCCCCCCCCAACATTACAACCCACCACCCACATACCCCTAATCTAACCCAAACCCCCCTTAAATAAACCTAACACTAAGCCCCTGAAGATCTTCCTACCTTGTCTTCACCATCCAGGTATCACCGATCCGTCCTGGCTCCAAGATCTTCATCCAACCCAAGCGGGGGTTGGCGATCCATAATCCGGTCCAGAAGAGGCTCCAAAGTCTTCCTCCTATCCGGCAAGAAGAGGACATCTGGACCGGCAAACATCTTCTCCAAGCGGCATCTTCGATCTTCTTCCATCCGGAGCGAAGCGGCAGGATCCTGAAGACATCCAGCGCGGAACATCCATCCGGACCGACGACTGAACGACGAATGACTGTTCCTTTAAGGGACGTCATCCAAGATGGCGTCCCTCGAATTCCGATTGGCTGATAGGATTCTATCAGCCAATCGGAATTAAGGTAGGAATTTTCTGATTGGCTGATGGAATCAGCCAATCAGAATCTAGTTCAATCCGATTGGCCGATCCAATCAGCCAATCAGATTGAGCTCGCATTCTATTGGCTGATCGGAACAGCCAATAGAATGCGAGCTCAATCTGATTGGCTGATTGGATCGGCCAATCGGATTGAACTAGATTCTGATTGGCTGATTCCATCAGCCAATCAGAAAATTCCTACCTTAATTCCGATTGGCTGATAGAATCCTATCAGCCAATCGGAATTCGAGGGACGCCATCTTGGATGACGTCCCTTAAAGGAACAGTCATTCGTCGTTCAGTCGTCGGTCCGGATGGATGTTCCGCGCTGGATGTCTTCAGGATCCTGCCGCTTCGCTCCGGATGGAAGAAGATCGAAGATGCCGCTTGGAGAAGATGTTTGCCGGTCCGGATGTCCTCTTCTTGCCGGATAGGAGGAAGACTTTGGAGCCTCTTCTGGACCGGATTATGGATCGCCAACCCCCGCTTGGGTTGGATGAAGATCTTGGAGCCAGGACGGATCGGTGATACCTGGATGGTGAAGACAAGGTAGGAAGATCTTCAGGGGCTTAGTGTTAGGTTTATTTAAGGGGGGTTTGGGTTAGATTAGGGGTATGTGGGTGGTGGGTTGTAATGTTGGGGGGGGGGTATTGTATGTTTTTTTTTACAGGCAAAAGAGCTGAAATTCTTGGGGCATGCCCCGCAAAGGGCCCTGTTCAGGGCTGGTAAGGTAAAAGAGCTTGTAACTTTTTTAATTTAGAATAGGGTAGGGAATTTTTTATTTTGGGGGGCTTTGTTATTTTATTAGGGGGCTTAGAGTAGGTGTAATTAGTTTAAAATTGTTGTAATATTTTTCTTATGTTTGTAAATATTTTTTTATTTTCTGTAACTTAGTTCTTTTTTATTTTTTGTACTTTAGCTAGTTTATTTAATTGTATTTATTTGTAGGAATTGTGTTTAATTAATTTATTGATAGTGTAGTGTTAGGTTAATTGTAGGTAATTGTAGGTAGTTTATTTAATTATTTTATTGATAGGGTAGTGTTAGGTTTAATTATAACTTAGGTTAGGATTTATTTTACAGGTAAATTTGTTATTATTTTAACTAGGTAACTATTAAATAGTTCTTAACTATTTAATAGCTATTGTACCTGGTTAAAATAAATACAAAGTTACCTGTAAAATAAATATTAATCCTAAAATAGCTATAATATAATTATAATTTATATTGTAGCTATATTAGGATTTATTTTACAGGTAAGTATTTAGCTTTAAATAGGAATAAGTTATTTAATAAGAGTTAATTTATTTCGTTAGATAAAAATTATATTTAACTTAGGGGGGTGTTAGTGTTAGGGTTAGACTTAGCTTTAGGGGTTAATACATTTATTAGAATAGCGGTGAGCTCCGGTCGGCAGATTAGGGGTTAATAATTGAAGTTAGGTGTCGGCGATGTTAGGGAGGGCAGATTAGGGGTTAATACTATTTATGATAGGGTTAGTGAGGCGGATTAGGGGTTAATACATTTATTATAGTAGCGCTCAGGTCCGCTCGGCAGATTAGGGGTTAATAAGTGTAGGCAGGTGTCGGCGACGTTGAGGGGGGCAGATTAGGGGTTAATAAATATGATATAGGGGTCGGCGATGTTAGGGGCAGCAGATTAGCGGTACATAGGGATAACGTAGGTGGCAGCGATTTGCGGTCGGAAGATTAGGGGTTAATTATTTTAACTAGCTGGCGGCGACGTTGTGGGGGGCAAGTTAGTGTTTAATAAATGTAATACAGGGGTCGGCGGGGTTAGGGGCAGCAGATTAGGGGTACATAAATATAACGTAGGTGGCGGTCGGCAGATTAGGGGTTAAAAATTTTAATCGAGTGGCGGCGGTGTGGGGGGACCTCGGTTTAGGGGTACATAGGTAGTTTATGGGTGTTAGTGTACTTTAGGGTACAGTAGTTAAGAGCTTTATGAACCGGCGTTAGCCAGAAAGCTCTTAACTCCTGCTATTTTCAGGCGGCTGGAATCTTGTCGTTAGAGCTCTAACGCTCACTTCAGAAACGACTCTAAATACCAGCGTTAGAAAGATCCCATTGAAAATATAGGCTACGCAAATGGCGTAGGGGGATCTGCGGTATGGAAAAGTCGCGGCTGTAAAGTGAGCGTTAGACCCTTTAATCACTGACTCCAAATACCAGCGGGCGGCCAAAACCAGCGTTAGGAGCCTCTAACGCTGGTTTTGACAGCTACCGCCGAACTCCAAATCTAGGCCATAATAAGCACACTCAATTATACAGGCCCCTAACACCATTTGAATTAATATGCAACTCCACTACATACACAAAAGGCTCATTTTCCCTTGTATATAAATTATTAATTGAATACTATTCCACAAATCTACCGACTTATACAACAAAGTGGTCGGATGAACTCCAGAAACCAATGTCCCCCCAGGAGTGGTCAAACGTTTTTGAGAACATGAATGGGCATACCTCCTCCATTGCACAACTAGAGACTAATTTAAAATTGCTATGTAGGTGGTGCTATGTAGCCACTATTTTTAAGCATAGGTACACCTCCTGCTGGAGAGCATGTGGAGATAGGGGTGACTACCGACATATGGTGGACGTGCCCAAGCATCACTCATTACTGGCAGGATATTCAATTGGCAATTGAACATGCTCTAAATATCAAATTACCATTAGATCCCACAACATTCCTACTGAGCAATCTCCCAAAGATTAAGTTTAAGCTGTGATTTAGGCTACTAATTATTATGCTCAATTGTGCTAGGAGACTAATTCCCAGAAATTGGAAATCGGTAATTGTGCCCTCTCTTTCAGATTGGAAATCTTTAGTCACTCAGACACTATCACTCGAGAAATATCACTATGTAATCACAAAACCAATGGATGATTTCCTGGGTATACATTTTATCTGGGATGAGTATTGTAATTCGAGAGAGTAGTGTATTTTTTGTCACCTTACTAGGCATCTATGAAACAGGTGGTAGGACTGTATTCATTGGAATGTATGTTATTTTAAATATGCTGAGAAATCTAACTAATAACTAGCAAATAATAGCTAAACGCATAACAGATCACTAATTGCATATTTTGCTTGTTTTCTTCTGGCATGTGTACTATTATTCTAAATACTGATACCGGATAATCTCTTGTAACATGATATACTATGCATAACAATCCCTGTATTGTATTTTCATATTTTCATTTTTGTTTATTTTTTCCAAATAAAAAAAAAAAAAAAAAGAGGTCTGCCAAGACAGCTGACGCGTTTTGGCTTGTGGCCGTACTCTAAGCTGCTAACGGTGACTAAAAAAGCACACAATATTTAAAGGAAAAGACCACCCCCATTGGTAAATCCAGTCATAGCAAGATTAACCATATCCTAGTTGATCGTATCAGTAACAATGTATTTATACCTTGCATATATCTTGGTTGCGGGGGAATTTAAGTCTTAAAGAGGAAAATATATAGTTTGGGAGAAAATGAATCAGACACGGTTCTGGATAGCTAGGATTTGGTTAATCTTGTCTTGCATAAGTATTCATCCCCTTTACAATGCCTTGCATAAGTATTTATCCCCCTCTTGAACATTTCCACATTCTATAGTGTTACAATCTTGAAATAAAATGGATTTTATTGATATTTGTAACATTTTTTTTCTTTTCATTTTTTTTTTAGTGATGGTTGTAAGTTTTTCTTCTACAAGATACAACAAGTCCATGGATGTCATCCTTACTTGTGGGATATTATCCTCCTGCTAACAGGAAGTGGCAAAGAGCACCACAGCAGAGCTGTATATATAGCTCCTCCCTTCTCCTCCACCTCCAGTCATTCTCTTTGCCTGTTATACTAGGAAGAGGTTTATTTTCTTCAATCGAGAAGTTTTTTATTTTAAATGGTACCGGTGTGTACTATTTTCCTCAGGGGATTATGGAAGAAGATTTCTGCCTTGAGGTTGATGATCTTAGCAGCTGTAACTAAGATCCACGCTGGTTCCCACAAGACTTCTGAAGGTAACACATGAGACATCTTCAGTGTGGAGACCGGTTTCATGCTACAAGCAGCATTAAGGTATGTGCAGCCCTTTATTTCTGAGGAGACTTGATATATCAGAACTGGCTGGCATTTATTTCCCTGTAAGGGAATGGGGTAAGCAGTAGACCTGTTATACAGAGGGGTGTTACTGGAGTCCCTTGTTTTTTATTTTTCTAAGTTGACATTATAAGGGCATTATATGACACTATGGGAGAGGCAAAAAGAAAAACGGTTAATAGAGTTTTTTATTTTTGCAGATAACCAGTATGACTTGCTGGGATGTGTTTTAGGGTATATATTGTTCCACTTAGCTTGTGTGTAAAACCGCTTCACCATGCGTTTGTTTTTGGGCCTACTCCGGCATCGGCCATAAGGGGCGGGGCTTGTTTTCACATGCTCAGATGCGCACTTCCTTCTGACTAAGAAGCAGCAAGCAGTAACTCCGATTGCTCCTGGACAGTGTATCTGTGGTCCGGAGTGTTGGCAAGTCATTTCGAAGTACCCTGGGGGCAGGTAGGCGCAACAGCAGAGCTGTGGCGAGGTGCAGGGGGTATTTTGTGTGTAAACTGATATTTTTCTGATCTAAGTTACTTTAAAGCCTTATTTCTCCCCTTACTACTGGGGTGCAGTAATTTTTGGATAAACCAACAAGTTTAAGTTAATTTTTGAGACAAATTAACGTTATTTAAGCAGTTTTGGATAAATTGTTCACTTTTTATTACTTAAAGGTGCAGTACACGTAAATAAAGTGTTTAAACGACTTCTGTGGTTATTACTAGTTTGTTCTGACATTGAGGAATCTCATTGTTCTATGTGTTTAGAAGCTATTGTGAAACCCCCTCTAACATTGTGTACCTCTTGTACTGAAAAGGCCTTACATTGTAAAGACCATATTTTAGGTCAAGAAAGTGTGCCTAAAGATGATTCTCAGTCTGAAGAGAATCAGTATATGCCATCCAATTCTCCCCAAGTGTCACAACCTTTAACGCCCACACAAGCGACGCCAAGTACCTCTTGTGCGTCTAATTCCTTTATTCTGCAGGAGATGGCTGCAGTTATGTCAACTACCCTTACAGAGGTATTATTTAAATTACCAGTGTTGCAGGGTAAACGCAGTAGTTCAGGTATTAATGTAAATACTGAATCCTCTGATGCCTTATTAGCTATTTCCGATGCACCCTCACAGTGTTCTGAGTTGGGGGTCAGGGAATTGCTGTCTGAGGGAGAGCTTTCAGACTCAGGGAATGTGTTACCTCAGACAGATTCGGACGTTACACCTCCGCCTGTTACTTCGGGAGGTTTTAGCAACTCTGGGTGATTGTAACCCTATTGTGATACCACCAGAGAAATTGTGTAAGATGGACAAATATCTAGAGGTGCCTACTTACACTGATGTTTTTCCAGTTCCTAAAAGAATTTTGGAAATTATAAAAAAGGAATGCTATAGACCAGGTATACCGTTTTCTCCCCCTCCTAATTTTAAGAAAATGTTTCCCATATCAGACACCATTCGGGACTCGTGGCAAACCCATTGAGGACAGTTGTGCTTTCAAAGACCCTATGAATAAAAAGTTAGAGGGTCTTCTAAAGAAATGATTTATTAATCAGGGTTTTCTTTTACAACCTAGTAACTACTGCAGCAGCTTTTTGGTTTGAGGCTCTGGAAGAGTCTCTAAAGCTTGAAACTCGTTAGATGACATTTTGGATAGAATTAAGGCTCCTAAGATAGCTAATTCTTTCATTACTGATGCTGCTTTTCAAATTGCTAAATTAGCGGCGAAAAATGCAGGATTTGCTATTCTAGCGCGTAGAGCGTTATGGCTCAAATCTTGATCTGTCAATGTGTCATCAAAAACTAAACTTTTAGCTATTCCCTTCAAAGGTAAGACCCTTTTCGGGCCTGAATTGAAAGAAATCATTTCTGACGTTACTGGAGGCAAAGGCAACGCCCTGCCTCAGGATAAGTCTGTTAAGATGAGGGGTAAACAGAATAATTTTCGCTCCTTTCGGAATTATAAAGGAGGACCCTCTGCTTCCTCTTCTTCCACAAAGCAGGAAGGGAATTTTGCCCAATCTGAGTCAGTCTGGAGACCCAACCAGACTTGGAATAAAGGTAAACAATCCAAGAAGCCCGCTGCTGCTACAAAGACAGCATGAAGGGGCGGCCCCCGATCCAGGACCGGATCTAGTGGGGGGGCAGACTTTCTTTATTTGCTCAGGTTTGGGCAAGAGATGTTCAGGACCCCTGGGCGCTGGGAATCATGACCCACGGGTATCAACTGGAATTCAAGGACTTTCTTCCAAGAGGGAGATTTCATCTTTCAAGATTGTCTGTAGACCAGATAAAAAGAGAGGCGTTCTTACGCTGTGTAAAAGACCTCTATACCATGGGAGCAATTTGTCCCGTTCCAAAACCAGAACAGGGACAGGGATTTTACTCAAATTTTACTCAAATCTTTTCAGACCCAAAGAGGGAACTTTCAGACCCATTTTAGATCTCAAGTGTCTAAACAAGTTTCTCGGAGTCCCATCGTTCAAGATGGAGACTATACAAACAATCTTACCAATGATCCAGGAGAGTCAATATGACTACCGTGGATTTGAAGGATGCTTACCTTCATATTCCTATTCACAAGGATCATCATTAGTTTCTAAGGTTTGCCTTCCTGGACAAACATTATCTGTTTGTGGCTCTTCCCTTCGGGTTGGCCACAGCACCCAGAATCTTCACAAAGTTTTTAGGGTCGCTTCTGGCGGTTCTCAGACCGCAAGGCATAGCAGTGGCGCCTTATCTGGACGATATCCTGATACTGGCGTCAGCTTATCAACTGACAAAATCTCACATGGACACAGTGTTGTCTTTCCTGAGAACTCACGGTTGGAAGGTGAACATAGAGAAGAGTTCACTAGTTCCACAGACAAGGGTTCCCTTCTTGGGAACTCTGATAGACTCGGTAGACATGAAAATATTCCTGACGGAGGTCAGGAAATCAAAGATTCTAAATACTTGCCAAGCACTTCAGTCCATTCCTTGGCCATCAGTGGCTCAGTATATGGAGGTAATTGGATTAATGGTAGAGGCAATGGATATCATTCCGTTTGCTCACTTTCATCTCAGACCACTGCAGCTGTGCATGCTCGGTCAGTGGAATTGGGATTATGCGGATTTATCTCCTCAGATAAATCTAGACCAGGAGACCAGAGACTCTCTTCTATGGTCGTTGTTGCTGGATCATCTGTCCCAGGGGACTTGTTTCCGCAGACCCTCGTGGGTGATAGTGACAACGGACGCCAGCCTTCTGGGCTGGGGTGCAGTCTGGAATTCCCTGAAGGCTCAGGGTGTTTGGACTCAGGTGGAGTCTCTACTTCCAATCAATATTCTGGAACTGAGAGCGATATTCAATGCGCTTCAGGCATGACCTCAGTTGGCTTTGAACAAATTCAACAGATTCCAGTCAGACAACATTATGACTGTGGCATATATGAATCATCAGGGGGGAACAAGGAGTTCCTTAGCGATGGTAGAAGTATCCAAGATAATTCGATGGGCGGGGGCTCACTCTTGTTATCTGTCAGCAATTTACATCCAAGGAGTAGAGAACTGGGAAGCGGATTTTCTAAGTCGACAGACCTTTCATCCGGGGGAGTGGGAACTCACCCGGAGGTGTTTGCCTCACTTATTCTCCAATGGGGCAGACCGGAATTGGATCTGATGACATCTCAACAGAATGCCAAACTTCTAAGATATGGATCCAGGTCGAGGGATCCTCAGGCCGAACTGATAGATGCCCTGGCAGTACCTTGGTCGTTCAGCCTAGCTTATGTATTTCCACCATTTCCTCTCCTTCCACGCGTGATTGCTCGAATCAAACAGGAGAGAGAGCTTCAGTAATCCTGATATCGCCTGCGTGGCCACGCAGGACTTGGTATGCGGATCTAGTGGACATGTCCTCTCTGCCACCGTGGAAACTTCATTTGAGACAGGACCTTCTCATTCAGGGTCCTTTCCAACATCCAAATCTAAATTCTCTGCAGCTGACTGCGTGGAGATTGAACGCTTGATTTTATCGAAGCGAGGATTCTCTGATTCAGTCATCAATACTTTGATACAGGCTGGAAAGCCTGTCACTAGAAAAATCTATCATAAGATATGGCGTAAATATCTTTATTGGTGTGAATCCAAGGGTTACTCATGGAGTAAGGTTAGGATTCCTAGGATTCTGTCTTTTCTCCAAGAAGGATTGGGGAAAGGGTTATCAGCAAGTTCCTTAAAGGGACAAATTTCTGCTTTGTCTATATTGCTTCACAAACGATTGGCAGATGTGCCAGATGTTCAGTCTTTTTGTCAGGCTCTATCTAGAATTAAGCCTGTATTTAGACCTATTACTCCTCCCTGGAGTTTGAATTTAGTTCTTCGTGTTCTTTAAGGGGTTCTGTTTGAACCCATGCATTCCATAGATATTAAATTATTATCTTGGAAAGTACTGTTTTTGGTTGCTATTTCTTCTGCTTGAAGAGTTTCGGAGCTTTCAGCATTACAGTGTGATTCGCCTTATCTCATTTTTCATTCTGATAAGGTGGTTTTACGTACCAAACCTGGATTTCTTCCTAAAGTTGTTTCAAATAAGAATATTAATCAGGAAATTGTTGTTCCTTCCTTATGTCCTAACCCTTCTTCTATGAAGGAGCGTATGTTGCATAATTTGGACGTGGTCCGTGTCTTAAAGTTTTACTTACAGGCAACTAAGGATTTCCGTCAATGATCTTCATTATTCATTGTTTATTCTGGAAAGCGTAGGGGTCAGAAAGCTACGGCTACCTCTCTTTCTTATTGGCTGAGAAGTATCATCCGCCTGGCATATGAGACTGCTGGACAGCAGCCTCCTGAAAGAATTACGGCACATTCTACTAGGGCTGTGGCTTCCACATGGACCTTTAAAAACGATGCATCTTTTGAACAGATTTGTAAGGCTGCGACTTGGTCGTCCCTTCATACTTTTCCAAATTTTACAAATTTGATACTTTTGCTTCTTCTGAGGCAGTTTTTGGGAGGAAAGTTCTTCAAGCAGTGGTGCCTTCCATTTAGGTCTCTGTCTTGTCCCTCCCTTTCATCCGTGTCCTGTTGCTTTGGTATTGTTTCCCACATGTAAGGATGAAATCCGTGGACTCGTCATATCTTGTAGAAGAAAAGGAAATTTATGCTTACCTGATAAATTGATTTCTTCTACGATACGACAAGTCCACGGCCCTCCCTGTCAATTTAAGACAGATTATAGTTTTTTATTATTTACAACTTCAGTCACCTCTGCACCTTTCAGCTTTTCCTTTCTCTTTCTTTAACCTTCGGTCGAATGACTGGGGGTGGAGGGGAAGGGAGGAGCTATATATACAGCTCTGCTGTGGTGCTCTTTGCCACTTCCTGTTAGCAGGAGGATAATATCCCACAAGTAAGGATGAAATCCGTGGACTTGTCATATCGTAGAAGAAATCAATTTATCAGGTAAGCATAAATTTCCTTTTTTGTTTTGTTTTTTATTATTTTTATATTGGAAAGGGTACACAGGACATCATATAAGACAGGGTACAAAAACACGGTAGCAAATAAGTGGAACATAATGCATACATGTCTTAAACAGTCCATGGTAGATGTCCTTATCAAGACTTGACTTAAAGCGTGTGTACAAAGGTGAGCATCAGCAGGTATTATCATCCATATTTTAGTGTACCAGTCCTTGGTGTCACGCTGCTCCTTCGCTCTGCTGTGGCCGTTGCCATGGACACAGGTGGTCCTGTTGCTAGGGATGCGGCTGTGTAACTACAGCATGGTGATGACTTCATCACCACCCACCCTGTATTCTGATGCCAGTCCGGGTCCCTCCTGTGGCGCAAATCCTACCCTATGTAAGTACCTCAGTCACTCACACCTGTGCCCAAGTATAGGTGTTACTGTGTGTGCTCCTGGGTGCTGTGTTACTTACTATTACTGAGCTGCCTTATCTTTACTGAACTCTGCTTGTCTGACCACTCTGCTTGCTTAACCCCTAAAGTGCTGGATTGCTATATTGTTACTGAACTCTGCTTGTCTGACCACTCTGCTTGCTTAAACCCTAAAGTGCTGGATTGCTATATCGTTACTGAACTCGGCTTGTCTGACCACTCTGCTTGCTTAACCCCTAAAGTGCTGGATTGCTATATCATTACTGAACTCTGTTTGTCTGACCACTCTGCTTGCTTAACCCCTAAAATGCTGGATTGCTGATCATTCTATTTCTGAACGGCTATTCTGCTGGATTGCCTTCCTGTTACTGGACTCTGCCTGTCTTGACCCTTCTCTACTTTCATCCTATTTCCATGAAGGACTTCCCTGCCTACTGTGAGTACTGCTTACCTCATTTCACAAACTCTCTCTGCTCTGGGATATTTCCTATCATTCCACTTGACGCCGGGATAAGAATACTACTGGCCAAGTTTGGTCTGATAGAGGAATATCCCACGAGCATTACAGTTGGCTGTTTTAGTCTGCTTATTGGGCATATACAGGTTGTAATTCATCTTGGGAGTATAGCTGGGTAACATGAGTGATATCCCATTCTCTCCAATTTGAAACATGAGAGTCTGGAAGACCTCTTAAGAGTCCTGTTATCGAGTGGATAGGGGAAGGATGGAAAGCCACCTCAGAATAATGTCTAATTGATTTCCAGCACCCAAGATTCTGGATAATTACCTCATTATGAATGTTTTGTCTGTTTACTTGGTAGTTTGGAGTCCAGGGTAGGTCTTTTAAATAGATCCCTGGTGGTAGAGAAGATTGTTCCACTCTTTTCCAACTCAGGGAGACATCTTCTTTACCCCATCCAGAGATGTGGGGCAGGCAAGCCACTTTATAGTAGGCAGAGATGTTTGAGAGGACTCCCCTGTGAGTGTGAGTTTTTTTAAGCGTTTTCTTTGAAATTCTGGGTTTTTTGTTCTGCCATATATGTCTCATGGTTAAAGCATTCAATTTATCTAAAAGGTCTTTTGGGAGATTGATTGGAGGGCAACAAAAGAAATACAGAATTTTGGTCATTTTGACCGAAGCTATTCTACCCAGCCATGACACCTCCCTAAAGGTCCAGGAGTTAGGAGTCTAGGAGCTTTCTTACTCCTGAGTAAAGAAGTCATAGTTTCTATCTCTAACCATTTGGAGATTGGGACCTAATCGTACCCCTAGATGTTTGATGGTCACTGTAGACCATTTAAATTGGTAAGTTTCTTTGAGTATCTCGAGTTTGAAATTGGGAATGTGGATTGTTAGGGCCTCTGTTTTAAAGAGATTAATTTTGTAATAGCTCAAAATGCTGAACTGAGTTATAAGTGCAAAGAGTGCAGGAAGTGTCCCAATAGGATTGATTAAGAATAGGGTAATGTCATCAGCAAACAGCGCTATTTTTTCACCTTGCTGGGTCAGAGGGACACCTCGGATCATGGGGGAGTGCCTAATAGCCTGAGCGAGGGTTTCTATAGCTAAGGCAAAAAATAGTGGGGATAGGGGACATCCCTGGTGGGTGCCATTAGTGATGGGAAGTTCAGTAGAGCAGAAGCCCAAACCTCTAACTCTGGCATGGGGGGATGAATAAAGAGCATGTATGGCTGTGATTATTTCTTTCGGGAATAAAAATTGAAGCATTACCTCCCATACATAATCCCATCTGACCCTGACAAAGGCCTTCTCTGCATCCAGGGATAGGGCCAACATAGGGATCTTCTGTCTATGAGCTTCGGAAAAAATGTTCAGCAGTCTCCTAGTGTTATCTGGCCCCTCTCGTCCCCATGTAAATCCTACCTGGTCTGGGTGTAGGAGTGAGGGTATTATCTGTCGAAGTCTGTTGGTCCATAGCTTAGCGTATAATTTAACATCTATATAAATTAGAGATATTGGACGATAACTGGGGTCTTACTCTGGTTTAGGGATTGTAAATATCGTAGCTTCTAGCAGCTCTCTCCTAAAGGTTCCAGTCTCTCTGGCCTCTGAAAATGTCTTAAGTAGCAGGGGGTAAAGAGGTCCCTAAAGTTTTTATGGAATATTGCAGTAAACCCGTCTGGGCCTGGGGCGTTACCATTTTGTAATTGTTTGATGACCCCTACTACCTCAGATTGTGAAAATGAGGATAAAAGTGGTTCTCAGGTTTCCTGTGACATTATCGGGAGCTGCAATCTCTGTAAAAAGGATTGGGTTCTGTCCTTAATGTGGTCTTTTATTGTTTCTGGTGTGGTCAGAAAATACTCTGTATAGCTCAGAGTAGTAGGATGCGAACGCGACGCCAATGTCTTTAGGGGAGTTAACTAGTGTGTCTTCTTTATTAATGGAATGGATACGGGAGGCCATATTGTGACCTCTTAACTTATGTGCCAAAATGGTCGATGCTTTGTAACCCTGGTAATAGAGGAGTTGTGTGAATCAAAGAGTAGCGTCTTGTACTCGTTTTGTTTCTATATCTTTAATCTGACTACGGATTGATTCTATCTCTGCACTTAACGTTGGGGAGGGTGATGTTTTATTAATGCATTCTGCATCTCTGAGTTTGGCAAACAGGAGTCCCAAAGGGGCTCCTCGTAATTTTTTGATGGCGGTTTGTTTCTGAATACAGATCCCTCTAATGTAGGCTTTTAGGGCCGCCCAGATGGTCTGATTGGGAATTGACGGGTTTGTATTATGCACTAGGTATTTTTGGATAGAGGTTTGCATTAAAGATTTAAAATCAGTATCTGACCACAGGTAGCCTGGCAGCTTCCTGCTAGGGGAGGATGTTGTGTAGGAGTTAGAGTCCAGTGTGATTGTGAGTGCATCATGGTCAGACCAGGAGCAGGTCTTAAACTTAGTGTTCGGGATTTTGTTTAGAGTCCATGCGTCTGTAAAAAAGTAATCGAGTCTTGAGTATATGCCATGAGGTTTAGAGAAAAAGGTGTAATCGTGGGAGGTGGGATGACATGCTCTCCAGATGTCGTATAGGTTATACTGTGTTATGATGTCTCCAAATTTGGAGGCAATATTTATCGTGTACACATCTATTTTATTATTGTAGCCAATGTGTTTATCAACTGCTGGATTCCAGATCATGTTAAAGTCAGGAGTGTGCATGTTTTAACCTGTTCTACTTTTTGCATGACTGAGTTTAGAAAGTGGGGCTGATACAGGCTCACTAAGGTATATGTTTGGCCATTAAGTTTGCATAGCAGTAACAGTATGATGTACCTACTCCCAGGATCTACAGTATCTCTGTGTAGAGCTGTTCGAAGCCTACCCCTTTAGTTTTATCTGTGTGTAGGGTGAATATGCATCGCTCGTCATGGGGAGATCTAAGCAAAGGCATTTGGGTAGACAACCAGTGTATTTCTAGGATAAATACAATCATAGTGTTCATGGCCTGCATGTAATTGCTTAGTATACTACGCTTTGTGGGTGAATTGAGACCTTTACAGTTCAGAGTTGCAAAGGTGAGGTTATCTGACCTATTAGGCCTAATGGTAGGTAGTAAGGAGAGGGAGGGGTTGGTTTGTAGGATACGAAGGGGTGTAGACTCCTACCTGGGAATGTTGCTCAATGAAGTGTATCTTACTTGAGGATAAATGACATTAAAGTACTGCAATTATAATTGAGAGCGTCTTCTAGGAGAGAGCAAACACAATTTTTAGGAACACAGATTTGGCAAAGTAAAATCAATAACTTTTTAACATTTTTAACTATAACACTGATTATTCAACAAAGGCGGGACTATTCACCACCTAACAGGAAAATTGAAACAAAACACAGTAAGTTGTCAAATTTCCTGATCCCATGAAAAAGAGAAGTAACAAAGGGGGATGGGGGGGGGGGGGGTGGAGAGGAAGTACAGGAATCCTCTGTTAGGTGTAATCTTGCTCAGTGATAGCTGGGAGTCAACTCAGGGGGGGTTAAAGAAAGATCTATTAACTAGATATACATTGGATTAGTAGTCATTATTAAATGGTATAACATATAAGGTGTTAACTAACTTCAACAACTGTGTTGTGTGGGCCTAAACATTTATCAGTACATCCAGTGGTGTTACCTGGGGAGCTGGTTTGGGCCTTGAGATAAGGGATACGTCATTAGGTAACCTTAGATAGCTATAAGATTAGTTAAGTTAAGTGAGAACCTAACAGATAGGTCGATCCTTGGGAAATAAGACAAAGGTTATGGGTACCTGTCAAGGTAGATTACATGTCCTTATGTCACTAGTAGTATGGAATAATTATTAGCCCCTGTCAATGTTCTAGCTTAGTTTTCCATGATAGGTTTGTACAATGGATGAGATTTAGTTTGTATGGTCAGTGTCCAAACGGGGCTGGAACCAGTCCCGTATCAAGAATAGAAAGATAAGTTACAACATTAAATATATCTAGTGAAAACAGTTTGTGACAATCAGATGAGATCTTAACGTAGGCCTAGATTTGGAGTTCGGCGGTAAAAGGGCTGTTAACGCTCCGCGGGCTTTTTTCTGGCCGCACCATAAATTTAACTCTGGTATCGAGAGTTTAATCAAATGCTGCGTTAGGCTCCAAAAAAGGAGCGTAGAGCATTTTTACCGCAAATGCAACTCTCGATACCAGAGTTGCTTACGGACGCGGCCGGCCTCAAAAACGTGCTCGTGCACGATTCTCCCATAGGAAACAATGGGGCTGTTTGAGCTGAAAAAAAACCTAACACCTGCAAAAAAGCAGCGTTCAGCTCCTAACGCAGCCCCATTGTTTCCTATGGGGAAACACTTCCTACGTCTGCACCTAACACCCTAACATGTACCCCGAGTCTAAACACCCCTAACCTTACACTTACTAACCCCTAATCTGCCGCCCCCGCTATCGCTGACCCCTGCATATTTTTTTTAACCCCTAATCTGCCGCTCCGTAAACCGCCGCAACCTACGTTATCCCTATGTACCCCTAATCTGCTGCCCTAACATCGCCGACCCCTATATTATATTTATTAACCCCTAATCTGCCCCCCTCAACGTCGCCGACACCTGCCTACACTTATAAACCCCTAATCTGCCGAGCGGACCTGAGCGCTACTATAATAAAGTTATTAACCCCTAATCCGCCTCACTAACCCTATCATAAATAGTATTAACCCCTAATCTGCCCTCCCTAACATCGCCGACACCTACCTTCAATTATTAACCCCTAATCTGCCGAGCGGACCTCACCGCTACTATAATAAATGTATTAACCCCTAAAGCTAAGTCTAACCCTAATACTAACACCCCCCTAATTTAAATATAATTTACATCTAACGAAATAAATTAACTCTTATTAAATAACTTATTCCTATTTAAAGCTAAATACTTACCTGTAAAATAAATCCTAATATAGCTACAATATAAATTATAATTATATTGTAGCTATTTTAGGATTAATATTTATTTTACAGGCAACTTTGTAATTATTTTAACCAGGTACAATAGCTATTAAATAGTTAAGAACTATTTAATAGTTACCTAGTTAAAATAATAACAAATTTACCTGTAAAATAAATCCTAACCTAAGATATAATTAAACCTAACACTACCCTATCAATAAAATAATTAAATAAACTACCTACAATTACCTACAATTAACCTAACACTACACTATCAATAAATTAATTAAACACAATTGCTACAAATAAATACAATTAAATAAACTAGCTAAAGTACAAAAAATAAAAAAGAACTAAGTTACAAAAAATAATAAAATATTTACAAACATAAGAAAAATCTTACAACAATTTTAAACTAATTACACCTACTCTAAGCCCCCTAATAAAATAACAAAGCCCCCCAAAATAAAAAATTCCCTACCCTATTCTAAATTAAAAAAGTTACAAGCTCTTTTACCTTACCAGCCCTGAACAGGGCCCTTTGCGGGGCATGCCCCAAGGATTTCAGCTCTTTTGCCTGTAAAAAAAAACATACCATACCCCCCCCCAAAATTACAACCCACCACCCACATACCCCTAATCTAACCCAAACCCCCCTTAAATAAACCTAACACTAAGCCCCTGAAGATCTTCCTACCTTGTCTTCACCATACCAGGTTCACCGATCCGTCCTGGCTCCAACATCTTCATCCAACCCAAGCGGGGGTTGGCGATCCATCATCCGGTGCTGAAGAGGTCCAGAAGAGGCTCCAAAGTCTTCCTCCTATCCGGCAAGAAGAGGACATCCGGACCGGCAAACATCTTCTCCAAGCGGCATCTTCAATCTTCTTCCATCCGGTGCGGAGCGGGTCCATCTTGAAGCAGGCGACGCGGATCCATCCTCTACTTCCGTTGTCTCCCGACGAATGACGGTTCCTTTAAGGGACGTCATCCAAGATGGCGTCCCTCGAATTCCGATTGGCTGATCGGAACAGCCAATAGAATGCGAGCTCAATCTGATTGGCTGATTGGATCAGCCAATCGGATTGAACTTGATTCTGATTGGCTGATTCCATCAGCCAATCAGAAAATTCCTACCTTAATTCCGATTGGCTGATAGAATCCTATCAGCCAATCGGAATTCGAGGGACGCCATCTTGGATGACGTCCCTTAAAGGAACCGTCATTCGTCGGGAGACAACGGAAGAAGAGGATGGATCCGCGTCGCCTGCTTCAAGATGGACCCGCTCCGCACCGGATGGAAGAAGATTGAAGATGCCGCTTGGAGAAGATGTTTGCCGGTCCGGATGTCCTCTTCTTGCCGGATAGGAGGAAGACTTTGGAGCCTCTTCTGGACCTCTTCAGCACCGGATGATGGATCGCCAACCCCCGCTTGGGTTGGATGAAGATGCTGGAGCCAGGACGGATGGGTGAACCTGGTATGGTGAAGACAAGGTAGGAAGATCTTCAGGGGCTTAGTGTTAGGTTTATTTAAGGGGGGTTTGGGTTAGATTAGGGGTATGTGGGTGGTGGGTTGTAATGTTGGGGGGGGTATGGTATGTTTTTTTTTACAGGCAAAAGAGCTGAAATCCTTGGGGCATGCCCCGCAAAGGGCCCTGTTCAGGGCTGGTAAGGTAAAAGAGCTTGTAACTTTTTTAATTTAGAATAGGGTAGGGAATTTTTTATTTTGGGGGGCTTTGTTATTTTATTAGGGGGCTTAGAGTAGGTGTAATTAGTTTAAAATTGTTGTAAGATTTTTCTTATGTTTGTAAATATTTTATTATTTTTTGTAACTTAGTTCTTTTTTATTTTTTGTACTTTAGCTAGTTTATTTAATTGTATTTATTTGTAGCAATTGTGTTTAATTAATTTATTGATAGTGTAGTGTTAGGTTAATTGTAGGTAATTGTAGGTAGTTTATTTAATTAATTTATTGATAGGGTAGTGTTAGGTTTAATTATATCTTAGGTTAGGATTTATTTTACAGGTAAATTTGTTATTATTTTAACTAGGTAACTATTAAATAGTTCTTAACTATTTAATAGCTATTGTACCTGGTTAAAATAATTACAAAGTTGCCTGTAAAATAAATATTAATCCTAAAATAGCTATAATATAATTATAATTTATATTGTAGCTATATTAGGATTTATTTTACAGGTAAGTATTTAGCTTTAAATAGGAATAAGTTATTTAATAAGAGTTAATTTATTTCGTTAGATTTAAATTATATTTAACTTAGGGGGTTGTTAGTGTTAGGGTTAGACTTAGCTTTAGGGGTTAATCAATTTATTAGAATAGCGGTGAGCTCCGGTCGTCAGATTAGGGGTTAATAATTGAAGTTAGGTGTTGGCGATGTTAGGGAGGGCAGATTAGGGGTTAATACTATTTATGATAGGGTTAGTGAGGCGGGTTAGGGGTTAATAACTTTATTATAGTAGCGCTCAGGTCCGCTCGGCAGATTAGGGGTTAATAAGTGTAGGCAGGTGTCGGCGACGTTGAGGGGGGCAGATTAGGGGTTAATAAATATAATATAGGGGTCGGCGGTGTTAGGGGTAGCAGATTAGGGGTACATAGGGATAACGTAGGTGGCGGCGCTTTGCGGTCGGAAGATTAGGGGTTAATTATTTTAAGTAGCTGGCGGCGACGTTGTGGGGGGCAGGTTAGGGGTTAATAAATGTAATACAGGGGTCGGCGGGGTTAGGGGCAGCAGATTAGGGGTACATAAGTATAACGTAGGTGGCGGTCGGCAGATTAGGGGTTAAAAATTTTAATCGAGTGGCGGCGGTGTGGGGGGACCTCGGTTTAGGGGTACATAGGTAGTTTATGGGTGTTAGTGTACTTTAGGGTACAGTAGTTAAGAGCTTTATGAACCGGCGTTAGCCAGAAAGCTCTTAACTCCTGCTATTTTCAGGCGGCTGGAATCTTGTCGTTAGAGCTCTAACGCTCACTTCAGAAACGACTCTAAATACCGGAGTTAGAAAGATCCCATTGAAAAGATAGGCTACGCAAATGGCGTAGGGGGATCTGCGGTATGGAAAAGTCGCGGCTGAAAAGTGAGCGTTAGACCCTTTAATCACTGACTCCAAATACCAGCGGGCGGCCAAAACCAGCGTTAGGAGCCTCTAACGCTGGTTTTGACGGCTACCGCCGAACTCCAAATCTAGGCCGTAGTTTGTTAAGGTAAGTAGTCCTGTCTATCAGAAAGGGTTTCCTTATCCATCTGTGGTATGGTACTTTGCAGGGGAGGTGTCCATTCTGGAGCAGCTGCTTGTAGAGGTTTAGATGTGCTTGAGGAGTAGGGTGGTGATTCCGCCAGGTCCCATTCCTTGATTAGGTCCAGTCTCTGATTGAGAGACGAGACTGTGTGCAGAGTCCCATTTATGTTAACAATGAGCTTGATGGGGTAACCCCAGCGGTATTTAATGTTGTGTTGTCTAAGAGTTTGGGTAATTGGGGCAAAATATCTTCTTTTCTGTAGCGTGTACTGGGATCGGTCTGGAAAAACTGCTATAGACTGAAATTTTTCCGTTAAAGCCGGTTTGGTGGCTAGTTCTTTCAGAATTCTCTCCTTATGTGTAAAGAAGTGGACTCTGGCTAACACGTCTCTAGGTTTATCAGCCGAGATGCTACATTGTCTTGGGATACGGTGGACTCTGTCTAGAAGGAAGTTAGGGGCATCTAGGTCTGTCAGGATCTGTATGCAGAAGTCCTTTATAAACTGTTCCAGGTCTGAGGTGGAGACATCTTCTGGTACCCCGCGGAACCTTAGATTATTCCGTCTGGATCTATCCTCCAAATAGGACAGTTTCAATTCCAGATCAGATATCTATGTTGCCAGGTTTTGTGAATAAGAGAGCAGGTTCTCATGATCAACCGCCAGGTCCTCCTGCTTCCTCTCCAAGGCCTCAGTTCTCTCACCAATGGCAGCTTTATTCCTGAGTAGTTCAGCTGTTGAACCTTTGATGGCTTTAGTTAAAGTGTCCTGGAGGATATTCATATGTTGAGTTAGTGTGTCCAGTATGCTAGCAGCCATGTTTTCAGTGCAAGAAGACACAGGATAGTGTGGTGATTGTGTATGTTCAGCTTCCTGGTCATCCAAAAAGAAGCCTCTCTCGCTTAGGAGTGAGTCCTCCTGAGAGGAGGGGTGTCTATAGTGATCTGCTACTGTCTTTTTAAGTGGCACTGTCAGCTTTTTCTTTTTCCTGTTAGATTGGGATATAGCAGGATGGTAATGGTCCTATCCAAAGTCACACAGGTTATGTTAGTGTAAGCTCTTAGTGAAAGTTAACACAGTTGTTTCAGAGATGATTTAATTAAAGATGCTCCCCCTGGGTGCCCAGCATTTCTTTAGTGGTTCTTTTTAGCCCATCTCGGTCTACAGTGCCTTTCTAGAGAAATCTCTTAAGTATTGTAAGCTGTGGCAGTACCTCTCCCCAAGGTAGTTTGTCACCTTATGACGATGTGGTAGCGGGTAAAATGGATATGACCCACCGGTAGACCTCCAGCGGGAAATGGTTGGGAAAAGGTACTATATTAGGCCAAAAGTAAGGCTTAGTGTGTTGCTCTAAGCGGTAGGTAAAAAGTTTAGTGGTCTGATGGGTCAAATATCTCTGATGTCTAAGGGATGTCTTTGTCCAGGGCTCGAAGATTGACTCATGTTAGTGGGTTGCGGCCTATAAAATTCAGAGTGGGCCTACTTCAAAGGCATCACATGGGCGACAGGCCTAATGGGTTGCGGCCTAATCTTTTAATTGTGTCGGATTGTCAGTATATAGCCGGATTATAATACAATTTATTTAATAATTATTCTTTAAAATAACCCCAATTAAAATGCATATACGAAACAATTAAAATGAATATAAATTCCTAAATTCTTTTTATTAGTTAAAGTTATAAACACATTGAATTATATTTATAGAAACCAGATCATGAATCAGATGATACACACTTATGCTGTTACAATATTCTATGCAAAGATCATAAAAAACTTTACACTTTACCTTATTCACAATGAATTACATTAAAATACCACAATATGGATCCAAATCTTACTGATTTCAATAGATTTAAGATACCTTTCATACAAGTATAATTAAGTTATTTAGCCCACAAATGATTCTATATAACTTCAATTAAAAACACCAGAAATTGTATATATTATTATTAATGCAAACAGCCAATTTATATAACTAGCTAAGACTACACAGGACTATGGATATAAGCATAAAATACAAAGTGTGCCCTTTTAAAATTACTAACTGTAATCTAACTATAGCCTTTTGAAAATATTAAATATACTTAACAGTTTCTTATACTTTACCCAAATAACCAAATTAATGTTTAAATTTTTCTCCGATAAGTCCAATTTCACCTCATAAATTAAAAGAGGTAAATTTTTGCAAGATGGTTAGGCCCAGACTTGCATGTCAGAGACTGGATTCCAAGGCAACAGTTGTCAGTCAAAAACTCAGCAGCAGAGACCCTTTTCTTTCTCCTGCCTGAGGTTATATCACGCAATATAACCGCCCCCCTTTTTATTCTAATCATTGGTGAACTTGGGATGATAGGCCCTTCGGAAGCTTGTCTCTGATTGGTTATTTGGGAGACACCTCCCTGATTGGCTACTGGGAAATTTCATTTTCAACAGCCAAATGCCTTTTGGCTGTAATACTGGATTTAGGCCATCGGGGACAAACAGTTTCATTTTTAACATTGCTACAGTGAACTATATCATTTAATATGTATATTTAGTATATTCACTATTATCTGATATTAATAAACTATGTGATCAGCATATATATCCCATTTAATATAATTGAAAATGTACAATTTGAGATCAAACACTAGTATTATCAATTCTATGTTAAGATAGAAAATATTTATATAGACTTCCCATACATTCTACTTATAATATTTTGAGAGATGTAGTTAAAGTTATAAAAATATTTAGTGCATAACCATATGATATGACCTAGGTCACCCCATGCAGGCAATCCTGTATCAGCATCTATTAGCCCCATCTGGACGATAGAAAAAAAGAAAAACATGTTATATATTTCAAAATGGGACTATTACAATTGTTATTTAATCTATTACAAATCTGAATTGCATTTCCCATATCCATATATAGATATTTATACAGTCTGGGTATCAATTAAATCTTTGAGAATTATACAGTTCATATAGATGAATTTCTAACTTCTCTTTTTAAAATAAAGACTTAAATTCTTTCAGCACTCATAGGGTTAAACATGTCTCTCTGTTTTTTTTTTTTTTGCTATTTCTTACTTAAAACGCCAGCTCGTCTGGGAGATGTATATTGGGGCTTAGGATGGGACAATTTATCACCTATATGCTAAGGGCTATTTCCTCTGAGTACGTTTGTACATTCCATTATTCTTATAGACGGACCGTCTGTTCCTTACATGGGAACTGTGAGTTTTATTATTCATCTTGGGCAGGAAACCCATTTATGGGCGTATATATCTGAGGGCTCCATATGTTAACATTTACTTTGAAGTGGCCCACTGGCCTTATTTATACAACGGTCTAAATCCTTTGTTCTTTCCTGTGTCATTTTGCATATTGAGTGGGAGAGGATTGAATTGTGGTCAGCCAGGCATCTAATGTCTCATGACTTCAGAATTGCAATACATAGAATGTGTCCAGTAAATAAAATAAGCAATTTCAAATTTAATATTTGATAGATTGTATACTTATTTTATCTTATTATATATATATATATATATATATATATATATATATATATATATATATATATATATATTATTATCAGGTATTTGTAGAGCACCAACAGATTCTGCAGATATATATATATATATATATATATATATATATATATATATGTATTATCTACTGATATTCACAGATACCCTGACAGGAGTGTATAGCTGAGTGGCATACCTTTTCTAGACTTAAGGCTTTATGTCCTGATGGTGCTGAATGCTCCCCGTCTGGGGCATGTGAGGAGTGTTATCCCTTGTGCTAGGCAGACTACCGTGGGAGCGGTCTATCTCCAGCCAGCCATTATAGGCCTGGCCTATGTTTAAGTGTGTAATGAAGTCTCTTACCTCCGGAGTGGAGCCCTGACCCTCCGGGGTAGAGTGTGGCTTAGGTAAACAGGGGGTGATGTTCTGGGATCCGTTTCCCCACGAGAGGCCTAAGTCTCTGGCCAGGCGTAGTCGCAGTTTTAGCTTGTGTCCAATTTCACGCTCAAGTGAGCAGGCGACGTGGTGCAGATTAGCCTCCTGTTGGAGCACAAGTAATTGGGCTTCAATCACAGTTGGATTTCGGCGTTTTTGGGCAAAAAAGTAGTTAGTTTTGTCGGTGTTGGCACAGAGCTCTTTAACAGCGTGACCGCTCAGTTCAGCGGTTGACTCCGCCCCCGATATATTTGTAACATTTTATTTACATAACATATCTAAATTATTAAAGGTATCCAATATTTTATTTTTATCTTGCTACAAACGTTATTTAAACAACATAAAACAAACTGTTTTGGTTATATAAGTATTCACCCTTGTTGCTATGAAACCCCTAAATAAGCTCTGGTGCAAACAATTTCTTTCAGAAAACATATAATTAGATTAATGTAGTACACTTTGCTATTAAACTGCCACAAGATCCGATATATACCTGTTTCTGGAAAGTCCTAGACTTTGTTAGAGAGCAAGTAAGCATCATCAAGACTAAACATCAATCAAAGCAAGTCTGGGATAAAGTTCTGGAGAAGCTCAAAACATGGATTGGTTTTAAAAAATATCCAAAACGTTGAACTTTCACAGTGCAGCATTCGACCCATAATTTAAAAAGGGAAACAATATTGCACAACAGTGACTAGAGAAGGATTTCTACCAAGAGTAATTGACAGAGTAAGGGTGACATTAGAGAAATAACCAAGAAGTCAGTGGGAGAAACTGGTCATGAAATAACAGAAAACCATATACTCCAAAAAACTGGGCTTCATTAATGTGTGACAAGATAAAAACAGCTGGAACCGCAAGGATTAGAATAAACGGCACTCTCTCGAGTCTTTTGAAATCAATAATGGCACTAGACAGGGATGTCCCTTATCCCCTCTTCTTTTTGCCATCTCCATCGAAGTACTTGCCCAGAAAGTAAGAGAAAACAAAAAGATCATGGGAATAGTGGTGGGAGAGAAAGAATATAAGCAGTCCCTCTATGCTGATGATGCATTATTCTCACTAACGAGAGCGGAGACAGCTATTCCAGCATTATTAACAGAGATAAATAACTATAGTAAGGTCTCCAATTTTCATCTAAATATCTCCAAATCGGAAATTCTCAACATTAACACCAACCCCACTCAAGTACAACAACTAAGCAGTTATTATAACATTCCTATCGCCCAACATAAACTGAAATACTTAGGGATTAATCTCACCCAAACCAATCAGGATTTATATAAACTAAATTATAACAAAATAAAAAACGAAATAATCAGAGACCTATCAGTTTGGAAAAATAAAAAACTTTCGTGGTTGGGGAGAATTGGAGTTCTGAAAATGAACGTCCTCCCTCGCATTTTATATCTCTTCCAGACCCTCCCAATACAACTCCCTGTAGGATACATAAATCAACTACAAAAAGCATTTGAACAGTACATCTGGAATGGCGCTAGACCCAGGGTACCTAAGAAAACCATGTATCTCTCTAGGGATAATGGAGGCTTAGGAGTTCCTTGCCTACAAACATAAATATGCCATATCTCTCCAACATATAGTAGAATGGGGACATAACTCACACGATAAAGCCTGGATACATATAGATAGACAAATTTTTAAAATTAATAATGTAGCAACGTTGGCTTGGATACCTCGACAACAAAGACCTAAGATAATTGAAAAATATCAGGTTACAATGGGGGTATTGTCAGACTGGGATAAACTAATATCCACTAGTCTTGCAACAAGATTGGGATATTCTCCCTAGAAAGAAATGCTATATAGCACTCTCTGCCCAGACTGGGGTAGAGCCACTGATACCTTTAAAATTTAACTTTTATTATTCACTTTAAAAAATGGGTGAACACAAACAAATTAAAATGTCTCTATCTCTAAATAGCTGATGTCAAAAGCTTCAGGTTATTACCAAATTATTCAAGTAACCGGTTGATTCCCAAATATTTTTATATATAGTTATATTCGATCAATCGGTATTCCCTTGTATTGGTCAAGTAAAATTGGTAGG
The DNA here is from genome assembly GCF_027579735.1 of Bombina bombina. Lineage (NCBI taxonomy): Eukaryota > Metazoa > Chordata > Amphibia > Anura > Bombinatoridae > Bombina > Bombina bombina. The sequence continues at coordinate 985,936,455 of NC_069503.1, forward strand.
AGCTTAGTAATGGGTGTTTATTTCGTTTGAATGTCTCATATATTTTTTGAGGCTTGTATTGGTGTAAAATTGGTTTGAATTGAGCCTGAGTGACAGTAGGGATTATCAACTTTTATTCACGTTTATACATAGATTTCAGTTGTGGTTGAGTGTTTTAAAGATTTGTTTTTCTTGGTTATGTTGGTGTGCAGATGCCCTGGTTTGGGTATCCCTTACATTCAGATTTTTTGTGTGTATTCCAATTTTTTATATATACTCTTAAATTATTAATTAAGTAACAACACTGGTATGCGAGAATTCCTTGATACTAATAGTTTTTTTCCCCTAAGACCCACTGTTTACAATGTTTCTTTCTATAGTTACTCTTATTCTTATGGGTAACTGGGCTATTGTATTTGTATATGTTTCATTCCTTCATAGGTGCTCAACAATTGTTTTTAGTTGTAATAGCAATATCCACCTTGGGATTTTATTCCATTTTCCTGCTAATTTGCTTTTTGTGTTGGATATATTATTCGGGTGGCTATATAAATCCTATGAACATATAGTCCAGATTTGTTATATATCTTACTGCTGGGTGATACAATAATCGTGTAAGTATATTGCGTATTCTTATTCCAACATTCTTAGGCAATCTGTTTGATAATACTGCCTGTCTGCATCTATTTCTTTGCTTGATACTATATGTGCCCCCCTGATAGCAATCTTATCTTGCTGTTACCATTGTTTGTGGGGTTACTATGCTGCTATATTTTGTATTGTTACTTTTAAACCACAAGTATTTTGTAATTGTAAAGTGTTTATAATAAGTATACAATGTTGCAACACTCTAACTCTGGTTCCTTGCTAGGGACTCCAACATTGATTTTCCTTGTAATTAAGGTTCCACCTCTAAATTCGGTTTACACTCTGTGCTTATTTGACTGTACCTATTAATTATACCACTCGGTGAGTCTTTCGAATTACCTACAACCCGGTACTATGTCTTCATAAATTATTCTAATGATATTTACGATAATATCCTAACTGCCGCTCTGCGCCGTTTACACTACAGCTAGGTTTGGCAGTCTGTCACTAATATAGAGTCTAGTTCGATTGAGATCCGTTGGCAATCGATACTTCTATTTGGCTAAGCCCCTTATGGACACTAGTGGGGATGCACTTGGGTTAATTATTTAAATAAGGTTACCCATAAGTTATATTCCGGTTTTTATCGTAGTTTAACCATTAACCCCCAACATGCATTCACACACTGTTTGATATCTTCCCCATTACTTTTGCAAATTTTCGCTATTTGAGATAGATTAATTTAAAATACACACATAACACACTAGTGGGACCCCATTGTCCCACGCAACCCCCTGACGCGTTTCGCCAGTTACGGCTTTATCAAAGGTGGCGGGCCGCCGATTTTCAAAGCCTTTATTTATTTTCAATTGCGGAAGTTCCGCCTCTACCATAATTTCATTCGTTGATCTCGGCTGTCAATCATGCGTGTACAGCCTATTGGGATCGATGTATACGATGCTGTATTTTGTTTAAGGTCGACTGCTGATTTTGTATCTTAAGGTGGACCTATTCCTCTGCTGGATTTCTTCTGCTTCTATTTTTTTTATCTAAGTCCATTCTTGTAGTAAATTCAATGGATCTTAGATATACGGCATATCTAAGATCCATTGAATTTACTACAAGAATGGACTTAGATAAAAAAATAGAAGCAGAAGAAATCCAGCAGAGGAATAGGTCCACCTTAAGATACAAAATCAGCAGTCGACCTTAAACAAAATACAGCATCGTATACATCGATCCCAATAGGCTGTACACGCATGATTGACAGCCGAGATCAACGAATGAAATTATGGTAGAGGCGGAACTTCCGCAATTGAAAATAAATAAAGGCTTTGAAAATCGGCGGCCCGCCACCTTTGATAAAGCCGTAACTGGCGAAACGCGTCAGGGGGTTGCGTGGGACAATGGGGTCCCACTAGTGTGTTATGTGTGTATTTTAAATTAATCTATCTCAAATAGCGAAAATTTGCAAAAGTAATGGGGAAGATATCAAACAGTGTGTGAATGCATGTTGGGGGTTAATGGTTAAACTACGATAAAAACCGGAATATAACTTATGGGTAACCTTATTTAAATAATTAACCCAAGTGCATCCCCACTAGTGTCCATAAGGGGCTTAGCCAAATAGAAGTATCGATTGCCAACGGATCTCAATCGAACTAGACTCTATATTAGTGACAGACTGCCAAACCTAGCTGTAGTGTAAACGGCGCAGAGCGGCAGTTAGGATATTATCGTAAATATCATTAGAATAATTTATGAAGACATAGTACCGGGTTGTAGGTAATTCGAAAGACTCACCGAGTGGTATAATTAATAGGTACAGTCAAATAAGCACAGAGTGTAAACCGAATTTAGAGGTGGAACCTTAATTACAAGGAAAATCAATGTTGGAGTCCCTAGCAAGGAACCAGAGTTAGAGTGTTGCAACATTGTATACTTATTATAAACACTTTACAATTACAAAATACTTGTGGTTTAAAAGTAACAATACAAAATATAGCAGCATAGTAACCCCACAAACAATGGTAACAGCAAGATAAGATTGCTATCAGGGGGGCACATATAGTATCAAGCAAAGAAATAGATGCAGACAGGCAGTATTATCAAACAGATTGCCTAAGAATGTTGGAATAAGAATACGCAATATACTTACACGATTATTGAATCACCCAGCAGTAAGATATATAACAAATCTGGACTATATGTTCATAGGATTTATATAGCCACCCGAATAATATATCCAACACAAAAAGCAAATTAGCAGGAAAATGGAATAAAATCCCAAGGTGGATATTGCTATTACAACTAAAAACAATTGTTGAGCACCTATGAAGGAATGAAACATATACAAATACAATAGCCCAGTTACCCATAAGAATAAGAGTAACTATAGAAAGAAACATTGTAAACAGTGGGTCTTAGGGGAAAAAAACTATTAGTATCAAGGAATTCTCGCATACCAGTGTTGTTACTTAATTAATAATTTAAGAGTATATATAAAAAATTGGAATACACACAAAAAATCTGAATGTAAGGGATACCCAAACCAGGGCATCTGCACACCAACATAACCAAGAAAAACAAATCTTTAAAACACTCAACCACAACTGAAATCTATGTATAAACGTGAATAAAAGTTGATAATCCCTACTGTCACTCAGGCTCAATTCAAACCAATTTTACACCAATACAAGCCTCAAAAAATATATGAGACATTCAAACGAAATAAACACCCATTACTAAGCTCCTACCAATTTTACTTGACCAATACAAGGGAATACCGATTGATCGAATATAACTATATATAAAAATATTTGGGAATCAACCGGTTACTTGAATAATTTGGTAATAACCTGAAGCTTTTGACATCAGCTATTTAGAGATAGAGACATTTTAATTTGTTTGTGTTCACCCATTTTTTAAAGTGAATAATAAAAGTTAAATTTTAAAGGTATCAGTGGCTCTACCCCAGTCTGGGCAGAGAGTGCTATATAGCATTTCTTTCTAGGGAGAATATCCCAATCTTGTTGCAAGTTCAGTATCAGATGCTAGCACCACTCCTCAAAGGAATATAAAATATAGATACTATAAACTAAATACAGTATCTTAAATAATTGAAACTAGTGAGGAGCTTGCCTATATAGTGCCCTTGTTATCCTTGTGTGTTGAATACGTAATATCCACTAGTACCCACATTTCCTCGAAAGAAGGCCCATTAACACCGATTCTAGAACACCCAGATCTCCCTTACAGCCGTTTAGGCTTTACCAAAAAACAACCATATAGTCTTAGACTGGGGACGATTTTTTTTCTCTCAGAGAATGGCAAAATCAAAACACAATCCGAATTGGAAGAAACCCACCAGGAGATATTCTCCTCATGGTTTCATTACCACCAATTGATACACTTTATCTCCCATTACAAAAGGAAGGAAATGCTAGGCAGGAGGCTCACACCATTTGAGACACACTGTACTTCCACATCAGTCCCAACACATTTAATCTCTAAACTTTACAAGATAATATCCAACTCTGAGGCAGCAGATCTCCCTTCATACACATACTCTTGGAACAGTGAAATAAACTGTGAAATAGACACAGAAACCTGGCGTAGTGCTTTTAAATTAATCAAAAAGTCTTCGGTCTCGGCAACAACTCAAGAAATCCACCTGAAATGTTTGTGCAGATGGTACTTAACCCCGACACGTCTCCACAGGATTTTCCCCAGCCTCAGTAAGCGCAATAACCAAGGTGAGGGGAGCTAGAGGTAAAATTAGTGGTGATTGTATGTTACTGTGTAACCTAAATAAAAGTTTATGCTTAAGCGTTATGGTTGAAAAAATAATATATTTATTTTAAAACACTTTAAAACATGTGCATAGTAAAAGTATAGAGCTCTATTACTTTAAGACATATAAAACAAAATATACAAATTGTAATAACAATAATTGAAGCTTGATAATAGTTGCTAAAATATTGTACACTTATTTGCTTGCTTAAATATTGTACATTTTTTGCTTGCTTCTGTGTTCTATACGGTCCCTTTTAAGGCTTTAAAAGTTTAGTATTAATGTTCTTCTAGTACTCACGATTTTGTCTTGAGTGTAAAAGGCTTTTTAGCTTTATGGGGTTATAAAAAACGTTGTGGAGGCAAAATACGTTTGGAGTAAATACAGCCTTAAAGTTGACAATCTTGCTTTTTGTAGTTTTGGAGGTTAATATGAACAAGCTGTTGATTTGTTTCTATTTCCTTTGTTAGGCTGATACAATGTATATCTCCAATTTGTTGTACTAGAGAAAAGTCTTAGCCGTTTTAGCGCTGATAAGGTGCTTGAAAGTTCCTCAATTTTTCGTGAGGGTTTTAAATTGAATTATCCGTTGGTCTCTGAGACTGTGTACCCTATTTTGTACTAGTATGTTATTCAGGGTTTGCTGGAGTCTCTAAGAGGCTTATAGCGTTTGAAAATTCCTCAATCTTTAGCAGGAGTTTGTTTGCGAATTACCGTTGGTCTCTGAGACTGTATACCCTATTTAGTGCTAGTATGCTATTCAGGGTTTGCAGGAGTCTCTAAGAGGCTTATAGCGTTTGAAAATTCCTCAATCTTTAGCAGGAGTTTGTTTGCGAATTACCGTTGGTCTCTGAGACTGTTTACCCTTTAGAATTTGTTCAGGGTTTGCAGGAGTCTCTAAGAGGCAGTTCTGTCTGTTGTCCGATGATTTTCTTCTTTTGCGCTTATTATTTCAAGCGCTAGATAGAGCTGAATCCGTTGAAAGGAAAATAGTTCTTGTCCCACAGTGTGGGCATTAACTGTCAAAGAGGGTGCACACTCAGGTGGGCAGATCTACGCGTTTCGGCGGGTGCCTTTATCAAGATGCCTCTGAGAGTGTTCGCGGTCCTTTTTAAAAAGGGCTAGGTAGCTCCTGATTGGTTAATTACAAATTCTTAGTTGACCAATCTTTGTGCAGAAATTTGAGCAAAATGTTCGGTTACAATTTTAAGCTGTAGTACAGATTTGTGGATTGATAATAATAACGTAAGCTAGAATGAAACTTTTAACATATAAAACTATTCATAATTTCCTAAACATAGTTGATCTGTTTAAGTGTTTGGTATGTGTGTGCGCCCTCTAAAATGATAGAAATATACAGTATAATTTTGTGAAGATAAAATCAATATAATAGTGAGTTGGAAAGAAGGGGGTGTTATTGTTTCGGGACATATGTGATAACTTAGAATTTTTTGTGTCCGCATAAAATTGTTTTAATTATTTTAATTATTTTGCTGCTTTTGTTGCTGAATGTTGTATAAAATTTGCGAAAAAATTAATATATTACTCTGTGAATATATGTAGATATAGAAATGTTTAAATTCATAATTTTTAGATCAGGAAGTTTAAATCAAACTCCATATTTAGTCCATGTGGATATAAGGTTTTAAAGGAGTAAATATATTCCGCTTCTTTTCTAAGTAGGAGGTTTTCTAGATTCCCCCCTCTGGGATTAAGGAAAACTTTTTTGACTCCCCAATATTTTAGGTGGTGGATATTGCCATTATGATGTTCAGTAAAATGTTTATATAGGTTGGTGCTAGTTGATTTATGTTCGATATGGTGAAGGTGTTCTCTTATGCGGTCTCTGAGCATGCGGCTAGTTTGGCCAAAGTATTGGTAACCACATAAACATTGTAAACAATATATGACATTCTTATCTGAACATCGTATGATTTCCTTGATGTTGATATATTGGTTGTTATTATTAGATTTCAGAGTTTTAATTTTGCTGCTATGTTTGCATGATTTACATAATATACATGGGAAGAAGCCTTCAACTTTTTCTTTATTAAGATCGAATGTATTGGGGTTGTGAATTTCTTTATTTTTGAATTCACTTGGTGATAGTATGTTTTTTAGGTTTTTTGCTTTTTTAAAAATGATGTCGGGATTATTTTTCAATCTATGTCCCAAAATTTGGTCATGTTTTATATAATGCCAGTGTTTGTTTAAAATCTTTTTGATTTCATGATGTTGTGAGTTATATTGCGTTATAAAAGGAATAAATAAGGGATCGTTTTTATTTTGGTTAGGTGCTGATTTTTGTTTTGGTGCGAGTATCAAGTTTCTATCCATTTCTTTTACCTCCATTTGTGTTTTCTCCAAAGTGTGAATGTTATATCTTTTTTCAATGAATCTCTGTTTTAGGGTTTCTGATTGGGTGGAGTATTGATTAATATCTGAACAATTTTTCCTGATTCTGGTGAATTGATTTTTGGGGATATTTGTTTTCCATTTATTTAGGTGGCAGCTTTTATTGTGTATGTAATTATTGGCGTCTGTTTTTTTAAAAAAGGTTTTGGTTGTAATCATCATATTTTTAATTTCTATTTCTAAGTCCAAATAGTGAATCGAGTTTGTGCTAAATTCATGAGTGAAATTGAGGCCTAGTGTGTTGTTATTTAAGTCTTCTAGAAATAATTCTAGAAGTTCAGGTTTGCCTTTCCAAATAATAAATAGGTCATCTATATAGCGGTAAAAAAGCGGTAAAATAGCACAAGGTTCGCCCCCCATGGGCTAGAATTTATGTAATTATGTTCAAAATAACCCATGAATAGATTAGCATAACTGGGGGCGAACCTTGTGCCCATAGCAGTCCCCTTGTGTTGTAGAAAAATCTCGTCATTAAATAAAAAAGAGTTGTTATATAATATAAAATGGATACAATCAATTAGGAATTTATTTTGTTCTTTATTTAAATTTGGATCCTTGTCTAAGAAGAATTTTATAGCCTTAAGCCCTTTTTGGTGGTCTATGTTTGTGTATAGGGAATTTACGTCGCATGTTACTAAAAGGAAGTTTTCTTCCCAAGATATATCTTTTAGGATGTTGAGTAATTGAGTCGAGTCTTTTAGATAGGATGGTAACTGGGAAACGTATGACTGTAAGAAGAAATCGACATATTGCGAAAGATTTGATGTGAGGGATCCTATGCCTGAAATGATAGGTCGTCCAGGGGGTTTGGTTAAGTTTTTATGGATTTTAGGAAGTATGTAAAAAGTAGGTGAAATGGGGTTTACAGTGTTTAGAAAATCAAATTCATTTTTTGTAAGTACTCCTGAGTTGAATGCTTTTATGAGAAGATCTTGTAGTTTTTTTATTTGGTTTTTTAAGGGATTAGATCTTAGTTTTTTATATGTTGTCTGGTCATTTAGGAGTCTGTACGATTCCTCTAAATAAAAAGATGTGTCCATAAGGACTATTCCTCCGCCCTTGTCTGCTTGCTTGATGGTGATTTCATTATTATTTTTTAGATCTTTTATAATTTTTAGTTCCTTTTGTGTCATATTCCACTCTATGAATTCGTTTTGATCTAGTTTGTCTATATCTTGTTTGACCATTTTCTCAAATAGTTTAATGTCTTCGCTTTTTTCATTTGTGGGATAGAACGTTGAGGGGGCTTTTAGATTAGTGTGTTTAAATTTTTGTTCATTTTCTTTGAGGGTTTTGTTCTCAAGAGGGTTCTTTATGAAATATCTTTTTAAGGTGAGTTTACGTATGTATTGGTTTACGTTTATGAGGGTTTCAAATTTATTTAATTTGCATGATGGGGCAAATGATAGGCCTTTACTTAGAACTGATTTTTGAAGAGGATTCAATTGATATTTACTTATGTTGAATATTCCTGTATGTTTTATTTCTGTCTTTTCGGGATTTTGTCTAGATTTTCTTCCGTTTCTCCTACCTCTAATCCTCGTTTGTTTCTTACGATTCTTTTTGGGAGGATGCGGTGTGTGTTGGTTTTTGATGTTCCTTCCCCTAAAGGGGCCTGTTCTAAAAAAACTTTATGTTGTTCTGCATTAAGAGGTGCGGGGGACCTTATGTCTTGTTCTAATGGTTGATATCTATTTCTTGTTTGGATTCTCCAATCTGAGTTGGAGTCAAAGTGGTTTCTTTTGTAGTTAGTGTAATAAGAGTTTTTATGCTTATTATTGTATGTGTAGTGATCAGATTGGTCATATTTGTGTCTATAAGGATATTGGTTATCTGGTTTGTAATTCCATTCTCTGTTTTCCCATCTATGTTCATAGTTATTTCTTTGATTATAGTTATTTCTGTTGTGGTTTGGATTGTGTTGGTATTCTCTATATGAGTAATTTCTCCTAGGGGTATAGCCCCAATCTGTGTTTGAATCGTTGTTCGGCAGATCATAATTGTTGTGTGAATATTGGTTTGAAAAAGAATTTTTGGGTGTTCTTGTGTCATATCTATTTTGATTTGTAAATTTTTCTTCTGTTTGTGTTTTTGTGTGGTATTGGTCATCGGGGTAGTTAGTGTATTGTCTTCTATGATAGTTTTGTTGTTTAGTAGATCCTTCTATATTTCGTGTGTCAGATGGAATTTGATTCCTAAATGTCGTGTGATTCGATTGTGGAGGTTTATTTGTATGGTTAGATTTCCCAAATAAATATGATTTGTCTAAAGTTTTTGGGATTGGAGAGGCGACTATTTCAACTGTATTCTCGTATGTGGAGTCTATTTCTATTGGAATATCAGTGTCTAGAGTTTCAGAGTAGTCTTCCAGATCTCTGTTATATTTAGATGATTTTGTTGCTAGAATATTTTCTTTAAAACTTGAAATGGTGTTAAAAATTTCTTTTTGATTATTTAGAAACTCAGTATTGTTTTCATAAATTTTTAAAATGTTTTTTTGTTGGTCTATTTCTTTTTTAGTCTCACTTAATGTGATGTTTCTAGACTTGATAATTATTTTCATTAATGTTATAGATGCGTTTTCAAGGGTATCAAACCATTCATTAGATAGTTCATCGTTTAGGTTGAATGTACAGTTTTTCTTTAATCTAAGTCCTCTTGGGACCATGTTATTCTCAATATATTTTTCTGTGTATTTGATTTCTATGGTATTTTTTAGTTCTTTAATCAGAAGTTTTTCCAAGTTATCACATAATTCTGTCAGATTTTTGGGAGTGTTTGTGTGAGAATTGATATCTTGGTTTTGGTGTTCTATAGAAATACCTTGTAATATTTCCTCTCTTTGTGCAAATATATCCATATTGGTAGTAATGTGGAAAAACAGGGATTTTAAGTAAAAAATAAAAAATAAAAAATAAAAAATAAAAAATGTGGACAAAATATTTGTGTGATAGTGTGTCTGGGTCCGATTATCTTTTTGGAGTTAAACTTTATCTTTAAGTTTAAGTTAAAGATTTATAGATAATAATATATTCTTTTAGAAAAAAGCGGTGTGTCTCAAACTCAAATAGAAGGAAGTAAGTGATTAGTGAAAAAACAAGTTTAGAGTGAGTGCACCTGGTGAGTGTTAATGTTGGGAAAATTGGTTAATATAACCACGCTCTAAACCCTACAAGTGTGACAATTGTTCCTTCAAACAACTGTCTAAGAATGAAGCGCAATAACCAAGGTGAGGGGAGCTAGAGGTAAAATTAGTGGTGATTGTATGTTACTGTGTAACCTAAATAAAAGTTTATGCTTAAGCGTTATGGTTGAAAAAATAATATATTTATTTTAAAACACTTTAAAACATGTGCATAGTAAAAGTATAGAGCTCTATTACTTTAAGACATATAAAACAAAATATACAAATTGTAATAACAATAATTGAAGCTTGATAATAGTTGCTAAAATATTGTACACTTATTTGCTTGCTTAAATATTGTACATTTTTTGCTTGCTTCTGTGTTCTATACGGTCCCTTTTAAGGCTTTAAAAGTTTAGTATTAATGTTCTTCTAGTACTCACGATTTTGTCTTGAGTGTAAAAGGCTTTTTAGCTTTATGGGGTTATAAAAAACGTTGTGGAGGCAAAATACGTTTGGAGTAAATACAGCCTTAAAGTTGACAATCTTGCTTTTTGTAGTTTTGGAGGTTAATATGAACAAGCTGTTGATTTGTTTCTATTTCCTTTGTTAGGCTGATACAATGTATATCTCCAATTTGTTGTACTAGAGAAAAGTCTTAGCCGTTTTAGCGCTGATAAGGTGCTTGAAAGTTCCTCAATTTTTCGTGAGGGTTTTAAATTGAATTATCCGTTGGTCTCTGAGACTGTGTACCCTATTTTGTACTAGTATGTTATTCAGGGTTTGCTGGAGTCTCTAAGAGGCTTATAGCGTTTGAAAATTCCTCAATCTTTAGCAGGAGTTTGTTTGCGAATTACCGTTGGTCTCTGAGACTGTATACCCTATTTAGTGCTAGTATGCTATTCAGGGTTTGCAGGAGTCTCTAAGAGGCTTATAGCGTTTGAAAATTCCTCAATCTTTAGCAGGAGTTTGTTTGCGAATTACCGTTGGTCTCTGAGACTGTTTACCCTTTAGAATTTGTTCAGGGTTTGCAGGAGTCTCTAAGAGGCAGTTCTGTCTGTTGTCCGATGATTTTCTTCTTTTGCGCTTATTATTTCAAGCGCTAGATAGAGCTGAATCCGTTGAAAGGAAAATAGTTCTTGTCCCACAGTGTGGGCATTAACTGTCAAAGAGGGTGCACACTCAGGTGGGCAGATCTACGCGTTTCGGCGGGTGCCTTTATCAAGATGCCTCTGAGAGTGTTCGCGGTCCTTTTTAAAAAGGGCTAGGTAGCTCCTGATTGGTTAATTACAAATTCTTAGTTGACCAATCTTTGTGCAGAAATTTGAGCAAAATGTTCGGTTACAATTTTAAGCTGTAGTACAGATTTGTGGATTGATAATAATAACGTAAGCTAGAATGAAACTTTTAACATATAAAACTATTCATAATTTCCTAAACATAGTTGATCTGTTTAAGTGTTTGGTATGTGTGTGCGCCCTCTAAAATGATAGAAATATACAGTATAATTTTGTGAAGATAAAATCAATATAATAGTGAGTTGGAAAGAAGGGGGTGTTATTGTTTCGGGACATATGTGATAACTTAGAATTTTTTGTGTCCGCATAAAATTGTTTTAATTATTTTAATTATTTTGCTGCTTTTGTTGCTGAATGTTGTATAAAATTTGCGAAAAAATTAATATATTACTCTGTGAATATATGTAGATATAGAAATGTTTAAATTCATAATTTTTAGATCAGGAAGTTTAAATCAAACTCCATATTTAGTCCATGTGGATATAAGGTTTTAAAGGAGTAAATATATTCCGCTTCTTTTCTAAGTAGGAGGTTTTCTAGATTCCCCCCTCTGGGATTAAGGAAAACTTTTTTGACTCCCCAATATTTTAGGTGGTGGATATTGCCATTATGATGTTCAGTAAAATGTTTATATAGGTTGGTGCTAGTTGATTTATGTTCGATATGGTGAAGGTGTTCTCTTATGCGGTCTCTGAGCATGCGGCTAGTTTGGCCAAAGTATTGGTAACCACATAAACATTGTAAACAATATATGACATTCTTATCTGAACATCGTATGATTTCCTTGATGTTGATATATTGGTTGTTATTATTAGATTTCAGAGTTTTAATTTTGCTGCTATGTTTGCATGATTTACATAATATACATGGGAAGAAGCCTTCAACTTTTTCTTTATTAAGATCGAATGTATTGGGGTTGTGAATTTCTTTATTTTTGAATTCACTTGGTGATAGTATGTTTTTTAGGTTTTTTGCTTTTTTAAAAATGATGTCGGGATTATTTTTCAATCTATGTCCCAAAATTTGGTCATGTTTTATATAATGCCAGTGTTTGTTTAAAATCTTTTTGATTTCATGATGTTGTGAGTTATATTGCGTTATAAAAGGAATAAATAAGGGATCGTTTTTATTTTGGTTAGGTGCTGATTTTTGTTTTGGTGCGAGTATCAAGTTTCTATCCATTTCTTTTACCTCCATTTGTGTTTTCTCCAAAGTGTGAATGTTATATCTTTTTTCAATGAATCTCTGTTTTAGGGTTTCTGATTGGGTGGAGTATTGATTAATATCTGAACAATTTTTCCTGATTCTGGTGAATTGATTTTTGGGGATATTTGTTTTCCATTTATTTAGGTGGCAGCTTTTATTGTGTATGTAATTATTGGCGTCTGTTTTTTTAAAAAAGGTTTTGGTTGTAATCATCATATTTTTAATTTCTATTTCTAAGTCCAAATAGTGAATCGAGTTTGTGCTAAATTCATGAGTGAAATTGAGGCCTAGTGTGTTGTTATTTAAGTCTTCTAGAAATAATTCTAGAAGTTCAGGTTCGCCTTTCCAAATAATAAATAGGTCATCTATATAGCGGTAAAAAAGCGGTAAAATAGCACAAGGTTCGCCCCCCATGGGCTAGAATTTATGTAATTATGTTCAAAATAACCCATGAATAGATTAGCATAACTGGGGGCGAACCTTGTGCCCATAGCAGTCCCCTTGTGTTGTAGAAAAATCTCGTCATTAAATAAAAAAGAGTTGTTATATAATATAAAATGGATACAATCAATTAGGAATTTATTTTGTTCTTTATTTAAATTTGGATCCTTGTCTAAGAAGAATTTTATAGCCTTAAGCCCTTTTTGGTGGTCTATGTTTGTGTATAGGGAATTTACGTCGCATGTTACTAAAAGGAAGTTTTCTTCCCAAGATATATCTTTTAGGATGTTGAGTAATTGAGTCGAGTCTTTTAGATAGGATGGTAACTGGGAAACGTATGACTGTAAGAAGAAATCGACATATTGCGAAAGATTTGATGTGAGGGATCCTATGCCTGAAATGATAGGTCGTCCAGGGGGTTTGGTTAAGTTTTTATGGATTTTAGGAAGTATGTAAAAAGTAGGTGAAATGGGGTTTACAGTGTTTAGAAAATCAAATTCATTTTTTGTAAGTACTCCTGAGTTGAATGCTTTTATGAGAAGATCTTGTAGTTTTTTTATTTGGTTTTTTAAGGGATTAGATCTTAGTTTTTTATATGTTGTCTGGTCATTTAGGAGTCTGTACGATTCCTCTAAATAAAAAGATGTGTCCATAAGGACTATTCCTCCGCCCTTGTCTGCTTGCTTGATGGTGATTTCATTATTATTTTTTAGATCTTTTATAATTTTTAGTTCCTTTTGTGTCATATTCCACTCTATGAATTCGTTTTGATCTAGTTTGTCTATATCTTGTTTGACCATTTTCTCAAATAGTTTAATGTCTTCGCTTTTTTCATTTGTGGGATAGAACGTTGAGGGGGCTTTTAGATTAGTGTGTTTAAATTTTTGTTCATTTTCTTTGAGGGTTTTGTTCTCAAGAGGGTTCTTTATGAAATATATTTTTAAGGTGAGTTTACGTATGTATTGGTTTACGTTTATGAGGGTTTCAAATTTATTTAATTTGCATGATGGGGCAAATGATAGGCCTTTACTTAGAACTGATTTTTGAAGAGGATTCAATTGATATTTACTTATGTTGAATATTCCTGTATGTTTTATTTCTGTCTTTTCGGGATTTTGTCTAGATTTTCTTCCGTTTCTCCTACCTCTAATCCTCGTTTGTTTCTTACGATTCTTTTTGGGAGGATGCGGTGTGTGTTGGTTTTTGATGTTCCTTCCCCTAAAGGGGCCTGTTCTAAAAAAACTTTCTGTTGTTCTGCATTAAGAGGTGCGGGGGACCTTATGTCTTGTTCTAATGGTTGATATCTATTTCTTGTTTGGATTCTCCAATCTGAGTTGGAGTCAAAGTGGTTTCTTTTGTAGTTAGTGTAATAAGAGTTTTTATGCTTATTATTGTATGTGTAGTGATCAGATTGGTCATATTTGTGTCTATAAGGATATTGGTTATCTGGTTTGTAATTCCATTCTCTGTTTTCCCATCTATGTTCATAGTTATTTCTTTGATTATAGTTATTTCTGTTGTGGTTTGGATTGTGTTGGTATTCTCTATATGAGTAATTTCTCCTAGGGGTATAGCCCCAATCTGTGTTTGAATCGTTGTTCGGCAGATCATAATTGTTGTGTGAATATTGGTTTGAAAAAGAATTTTTGGGTGTTCTTGTGTCATATCTATTTTGATTTGTAAATTTTTCTTCTGTTTGTGTTTTTGTGTGGTATTGGTCATCGGGGTAGTTAGTGTATTGTCTTCTATGATAGTTTTGTTGTTTAGTAGATCCTTCTATATTTCGTGTGTCAGATGGAATTTGATTCCTAAATGTCGTGTGATTCGATTGTGGAGGTTTATTTGTATGGTTAGATTTCCCAAATAAATATGATTTGTCTAAAGTTTTTGGGATTGGAGAGGCGACTATTTCAACTGTATTCTCGTATGTGGAGTCTATTTCTATTGGAATATCAGTGTCTAGAGTTTCAGAGTAGTCTTCCAGATCTCTGTTATATTTAGATGATTTTGTTGCTAGAATATTTTCTTTAAAACTTGAAATGGTGTTAAAAATTTCTTTTTGATTATTTAGAAACTCAGTATTGTTTTCATAAATTTTTAAAATGTTTTTTTGTTGGTCTATTTCTTTTTTAGTCTCACTTAATGTGATGTTTCTAGACTTGATAATTATTTTCATTAATGTTATAGATGCGTTTTCAAGGGTATCAAACCATTCATTAGATAGTTCATCGTTTAGGTTGAATGTACAGTTTTTCTTTAATCTAAGTCCTCTTGGGACCATGTTATTCTCAATATATTTTTCTGTGTATTTGATTTCTATGGTATTTTTTAGTTCTTTAATCAGAAGTTTTTCCAAGTTATCACATAATTCTGTCAGATTTTTGGGAGTGTTTGTGTGAGAATTGATATCTTGGTTTTGGTGTTCTATAGAAATACCTTGTAATATTTCCTCTCTTTGTGCAAATATATCCATATTGGTAGTAATGTGGAAAAACAGGGATTTTAAGTAAAAAATAAAAAATAAAAAATAAAAAATAAAAAATGTGGACAAAATATTTGTGTGATAGTGTGTCTGGGTCCGATTATCTTTTTGGAGTTAAACTTTATCTTTAAGTTTAAGTTAAAGATTTATAGATAATAATATATTCTTTTAGAAAAAAGCGGTGTGTCTCAAACTCAAATAGAAGGAAGTAAGTGATTAGTGAAAAAACAAGTTTAGAGTGAGTGCACCTGGTGAGTGTTAATGTTGGGAAAATTGGTTAATATAACCACGCTCTAAACCCTACAAGTGTGACAATTGTTCCTTCAAACAACTGTCTAAGAATGAAGCGCAATAACCAAGGTGAGGGGAGCTAGAGGTAAAATTAGTGGTGATTGTATGTTACTGTGTAACCTAAATAAAAGTTTATGCTTAAGCGTTATGGTTGAAAAAATAATATATTTATTTTAAAACACTTTAAAACATGTGCATAGTAAAAGTATAGAGCTCTATTACTTTAAGACATATAAAACAAAATATACAAATTGTAATAACAATAATTGAAGCTTGATAATAGTTGCTAAAATATTGTACACTTATTTGCTTGCTTAAATATTGTACATTTTTTGCTTGCTTCTGTGTTCTATACGGTCCCTTTTAAGGCTTTAAAAGTTTAGTATTAATGTTCTTCTAGTACTCACGATTTTGTCTTGAGTGTAAAAGGCTTTTTAGCTTTATGGGGTTATAAAAAACGTTGTGGAGGCAAAATACGTTTGGAGTAAATACAGCCTTAAAGTTGACAATCTTGCTTTTTGTAGTTTTGGAGGTTAATATGAACAAGCTGTTGATTTGTTTCTATTTCCTTTGTTAGGCTGATACAATGTATATCTCCAATTTGTTGTACTAGAGAAAAGTCTTAGCCGTTTTAGCGCTGAGTAATATATTAATTTTTTCGCAAATTTTATACAACATTCAGCAACAAAAGCAGCAAAATAATTAAAATAATTAAAACAATTTTATGCGGACACAAAAAATTCTAAGTTATCACATATGTCCCGAAACAATAACACCCCCTTCTTTCCAACTCACTATTATATTGATTTTATCTTCACAAAATTATACTGTATATTTCTATCATTTTAGAGGGCGCACACACATACCAAACACTTAAACAGATCAACTATGTTTAGGAAATTATGAATAGTTTTATATGTTAAAAGTTTCATTCTAGCTTACGTTATTATTATCAATCCACAAATCTGTACTACAGCTTAAAATTGTAACCGAACATTTTGCTCAAATTTCTGCACAAAGATTGGTCAACTAAGAATTTGTAATTAACCAATCAGGAGCTACCTAGCCCTTTTTAAAAAGGACCGCGAACACTCTCAGAGGCATCTTGATAAAGGCACCCGCCGAAACGCGTAGATCTGCCCACCTGAGTGTGCACCCTCTTTGACAGTTAATGCCCACACTGTGGGACAAGAACTATTTTCCTTTCAACGGATTCAGCTCTATCTAGCGCTTGAAATAATAAGCGCAAAAGAAGAAAATCATCGGACAACAGACAGAACTGCCTCTTAGAGACTCCTGCAAACCCTGAACAAATTCTAAAGGGTAAACAGTCTCAGAGACCAACGGTAATTCGCAAACAAACTCCTGCTAAAGATTGAGGAATTTTCAAATGCTATAAGCCTCTTAGAGACTCCTGCAAACCCTGAATAGCATACTAGCACTAAATAGGGTATACAGTCTCAGAGACCAACGGTAATTCGCAAACAAACTCCTGCTAAAGATTGAGGAATTTTCAAACGCTATAAGCCTCTTAGAGACTCCAGCAAACCCTGAATAACATACTAGTACAAAATAGGGTACACAGTCTCAGAGACCAACGGATAATTCAATTTAAAACCCTCACGAAAAATTGAGGAACTTTCAAGCACCTTATCAGCGCTAAAACGGCTAAGACTTTTCTCTAGTACAACAAATTGGAGATATACATTGTATCAGCCTAACAAAGGAAATAGAAACAAATCAACAGCTTGTTCATATTAACCTCCAAAACTACAAAAAGCAAGATTGTCAACTTTAAGGCTGTATTTACTCCAAACGTATTTTGCCTCCACAACGTTTTTTATAACCCCATAAAGCTAAAAAGCCTTTTACACTCAAGACAAAATCGTGAGTACTAGAAGAACATTAATACTAAACTTTTAAAGCCTTAAAAGGGACCGTATAGAACACAGAAGCAAGCAAAAAATGTACAATATTTAAGCAAGCAAATAAGTGTACAATATTTTAGCAACTATTATCAAGCTTCAATTATTGTTATTACAATTTGTATATTTTGTTTTATATGTCTTAAAGTAATAGAGCTCTATACTTTTACTATGCACATGTTTTAAAGTGTTTTAAAATAAATATATTATTTTTTCAACCATAACGCTTAAGCATAAACTTTTATTTAGGTTACACAGTAACATACAATCACCACTAATTTTACCTCTAGCTCCCCTCACCTTGGTTATTGCGCTTCATTCTTAGACAGTTGTTTGAAGGAACAATTGTCACACTTGTAGGGTTTAGAGCGTGGTTATATTAACCAATTTTCCCAACATTAACACTCACCAGGTGCACTCACTCTAAACTTGTTTTTTCACTAATCACTTACTTCCTTCTATTTGAGTTTGAGACACACCGCTTTTTTCTAAAAGAATATATTATTATCTATAAATCTTTAACTTAAACTTAAAGATAAAGTTTAACTCCAAAAAGATAATCGGACCCAGACACACTATCACACAAATATTTTGTCCACATTTTTTATTTTTTATTTTTTATTTTTTATTTTTTACTTAAAATCCCTGTTTTTCCACATTACTACCAATATGGATATATTTGCACAAAGAGAGGAAATATTACAAGGTATTTCTATAGAACACCAAAACCAAGATATCAATTCTCACACAAACACTCCCAAAAATCTGACAGAATTATGTGATAACTTGGAAAAACTTCTGATTAAAGAACTAAAAAATACCATAGAAATCAAATACACAGAAAAATATATTGAGAATAACATGGTCCCAAGAGGACTTAGATTAAAGAAAAACTGTACATTCAACCTAAACGATGAACTATCTAATGAATGGTTTGATACCCTTGAAAACGCATCTATAACATTAATGAAAATAATTATCAAGTCTAGAAACATCACATTAAGTGAGACTAAAAAAGAAATAGACCAACAAAAAAACATTTTAAAAATTTATGAAAACAATACTGAGTTTCTAAATAATCAAAAAGAAATTTTTAACACCATTTCAAGTTTTAAAGAAAATATTCTAGCAACAAAATCATCTAAATATAACAGAGATCTGGAAGACTACTCTGAAACTCTAGACACTGATATTCCAATAGAAATAGACTCCACATACGAGAATACAGTTGAAATAGTCGCCTCTCCAATCCCAAAAACTTTAGACAAATCATATTTATTTGGGAAATCTAACCATACAAATAAACCTCCACAATCGAATCACACGACATTTAGGAATCAAATTCCATCTGACACACGAAATATAGAAGGATCTACTAAACAACAAAACTATCATAGAAGACAATACACTAACTACCCCGATGACCAATACCACACAAAAACACAAACAGAAGAAAAATTTACAAATCAAAATAGATATGACACAAGAACACCCAAAAATTCTTTTTCAAACCAATATTCACACAACAATTATGATCTGCCGAACAACGATTCAAACACAGATTGGGGCTATACCCCTAGGAGAAATTACTCATATAGAGAATACCAACACAATCCAAACCACAACAGAAATAACTATAATCAAAGAAATAACTATGAACATAGATGGGAAAACAGAGAATGGAATTACAAACCAGATAACCAATATCCTTATAGACACAAATATGACCAATCTGATCACTACACATACAATAATAAGCATAAAAACTCTTATTACACTAACTACAAAAGAAACCACTTTGACTCCAACTCAGATTGGAGAATCCAAACAAGAAATAGATATCAACCATTAGAACAAGACATAAGGTCCCCCGCACCTCTTAATGCAGAACAACAGAAAGTTTTTTTAGAACAGGCCCCTTTAGGGGAAGGAACATCAAAAACCAACACACACCGCATCCTCCCAAAAAGAATCGTAAGAAACAAACGAGGATTAGAGGTAGGAGAAACGGAAGAAAATCTAGACAAAATCCCGAAAAGACAGAAATAAAACATACAGGAATATTCAACATAAGTAAATATCAATTGAATCCTCTTCAAAAATCAGTTCTAAGTAAAGGCCTATCATTTGCCCCATCATGCAAATTAAATAAATTTGAAACCCTCATAAACGTAAACCAATACATACGTAAACTCACCTTAAAAAGATATTTCATAAAGAACCCTCTTGAGAACAAAACCCTCAAAGAAAATGAACAAAAATTTAAACACACTAATCTAAAAGCCCCCTCAACGTTCTATCCCACAAATGAAAAAAGCGAAGACATTAAACTATTTGAGAAAATGGTCAAACAAGATATAGACAAACTAGATCAAAACGAATTCATAGAGTGGAATATGACACAAAAGGAACTAAAAATTATAAAAGATCTAAAAAATAATAATGAAATCACCATCAAGCAAGCAGACAAGGGCGGAGGAATAGTCCTTATGGACACATCTTTTTATTTAGAGGAATCGTACAGACTCCTAAATGACCAGACAACATATAAAAAACTAAGATCTAATCCCTTAAAAAACCAAATAAAAAAACTACAAGATCTTCTCATAAAAGCATTCAACTCAGGAGTACTTACAAAAAATGAATTTGATTTTCTAAACACTGTAAACCCCATTTCACCTACTTTTTACATACTTCCTAAAATCCATAAAAACTTAACCAAACCCCCTGGACGACCTATCATTTCAGGCATAGGATCCCTCACATCAAATCTTTCGCAATATGTCGATTTCTTCTTACAGTCATACGTTTCCCAGTTACCATCCTATCTAAAAGACTCGACTCAATTACTCAACATCCTAAAAGATATATCTTGGGAAGAAAACTTCCTTTTAGTAACATGCGACGTAAATTCCCTATACACAAACATAGACCACCAAAAAGGGCTTAAGGCTATAAAATTCTTCTTAGACAAGGATCCAAATTTAAATAAAGAACAAAATAAATTCCTAATTGATTGTATCCATTTTATATTATATAACAACTCTTTTTTATTTAATGACGAGATTTTTCTACAACACAAGGGGACTGCTATGGGCACAAGGTTCGCCCCCAGTTATGCTAATCTATTCATGGGTTATTTTGAACATAATTACATAAATTCTAGCCCATGGGGGGCGAACCTTGTGCTATTTTACCGCTATATAGATGACCTATTTATTATTTGGAAAGGCGAACCTGAACTTCTAGAATTATTTCTAGAAGACTTAAATAACAACACACTAGGCCTCAATTTCACTCATGAATTTAGCACAAACTCGATTCACTATTTGGACTTAGAAATAGAAATTAAAAATATGATGATTACAACCAAAACCTTTTTTAAAAAAACAGACGCCAATAATTACATACACAATAAAAGCTGCCACCTAAATAAATGGAAAACAAATATCCCCAAAAATCAATTCACCAGAATCAGGAAAAATTGTTCAGATATTAATCAATACTCCACCCAATCAGAAACCCTAAAACAGAGATTCATTGAAAAAAGATATAACATTCACACTTTGGAGAAAACACAAATGGAGGTAAAAGAAATGGATAGAAACTTGATACTCGCACCAAAACAAAAATCAGCACCTAACCAAAATAAAAACGATCCCTTATTTATTCCTTTTATAACGCAATATAACTCACAACATCATGAAATCAAAAAGATTTTAAACAAACACTGGCATTATATAAAACATGACCAAATTTTGGGACATAGATTGAAAAATAATCCCGACATCATTTTTAAAAAAGCAAAAAACCTAAAAAACATACTATCACCAAGTGAATTCAAAAATAAAGAAATTCACAACCCCAATACATTCGATCTTAATAAAGAAAAAGTTGAAGGCTTCTTCCCATGTATATTATGTAAATCATGCAAACATAGCAGCAAAATTAAAACTCTGAAATCTAATAATAACAACCAATATATCAACATCAAGGAAATCATACGATCTTCAGATAAGAATGTCATATATTGTTTACAATGTTTATGTGGTTACCAATACTTTGGCCAAACTAGCCGCATGCTCAGAGACCGCATAAGAGAACACCTTCACCATATCGAACATAAATCAACTAGCACCAACCTATATAAACATTTTACTGAACATCATAATGGCAATATCCACCACCTAAAATATTGGGGAGTCAAAAAAGTTTTCCTTAATCCCAGAGGGGGGAATCTAGAAAACCTCCTACTTAGAAAAGAAGCGGAATATATTTACTCCTTTAAAACCTTATATCCACATGGACTAAATATGGAGTTTGATTTAAACTTCCTGATCTAAAAATTATGAATTTAAACATTTCTATATCTACATATATTCACAGAGTAATATATTAATTTTTTCGCAAATTTTATACAACATTCAGCAACAAAAGCAGCAAAATAATTAAAATAATTAAAACAATTTTATGCGGACACAAAAAATTCTAAGTTATCACATATGTCCCGAAACAATAACACCCCCTTCTTTCCAACTCACTATTATATTGATTTTATCTTCACAAAATTATACTGTATATTTCTATCATTTTAGAGGGCGCACACACATACCAAACACTTAAACAGATCAACTATGTTTAGGAAATTATGAATAGTTTTATATGTTAAAAGTTTCATTCTAGCTTACGTTATTATTATCAATCCACAAATCTGTACTACAGCTTAAAATTGTAACCGAACATTTTGCTCAAATTTCTGCACAAAGATTGGTCAACTAAGAATTTGTAATTAACCAATCAGGAGCTACCTAGCCCTTTTTAAAAAGGACCGCGAACACTCTCAGAGGCATCTTGATAAAGGCACCCGCCGAAACGCGTAGATCTGCCCACCTGAGTGTGCACCCTCTTTGACAGTTAATGCCCACACTGTGGGACAAGAACTATTTTCCTTTCAACGGATTCAGCTCTATCTAGCGCTTGAAATAATAAGCGCAAAAGAAGAAAATCATCGGACAACAGACAGAACTGCCTCTTAGAGACTCCTGCAAACCCTGAACAAATTCTAAAGGGTAAACAGTCTCAGAGACCAACGGTAATTCGCAAACAAACTCCTGCTAAAGATTGAGGAATTTTCAAACGCTATAAGCCTCTTAGAGACTCCTGCAAACCCTGAATAGCATACTAGCACTAAATAGGGTATACAGTCTCAGAGACCAACGGTAATTCGCAAACAAACTCCTGCTAAAGATTGAGGAATTTTCAAACGCTATAAGCCTCTTAGAGACTCCAGCAAACCCTGAATAACATACTAGTACAAAATAGGGTACACAGTCTCAGAGACCAACGGATAATTCAATTTAAAACCCTCACGAAAAATTGAGGAACTTTCAAGCACCTTATCAGCGCTAAAACGGCTAAGACTTTTCTCTAGTACAACAAATTGGAGATATACATTGTATCAGCCTAACAAAGGAAATAGAAACAAATCAACAGCTTGTTCATATTAACCTCCAAAACTACAAAAAGCAAGATTGTCAACTTTAAGGCTGTATTTACTCCAAACGTATTTTGCCTCCACAACGTTTTTTATAACCCCATAAAGCTAAAAAGCCTTTTACACTCAAGACAAAATCGTGAGTACTAGAAGAACATTAATACTAAACTTTTAAAGCCTTAAAAGGGACCGTATAGAACACAGAAGCAAGCAAAAAAATGTACAATATTTAAGCAAGCAAATAAGTGTACAATATTTTAGCAACTATTATCAAGCTTCAATTATTGTTATTACAATTTGTATATTTTGTTTTATATGTCTTAAAGTAATAGAGCTCTATACTTTTACTATGCACATGTTTTAAAGTGTTTTAAAATAAATATATTATTTTTTCAACCATAACGCTTAAGCATAAACTTTTATTTAGGTTACACAGTAACATACAATCACCACTAATTTTACCTCTAGCTCCCCTCACCTTGGTTATTGCGCTTCATTCTTAGACAGTTGTTTGAAGGAACAATTGTCACACTTGTAGGGTTTAGAGCGTGGTTATATTAACCAATTTTCCCAACATTAACACTCACCAGGTGCACTCACTCTAAACTTGTTTTTTCCCCAGCCTCAGTAACTCATGTTGGAGGGGCTGCGGGGAGGAGGGATCTATTCTCCACATTTGGTGGTCATGCACCCGATTACTTAATTTCTGGCCGGACATCTTGACAGAGATGTCAGAGATTCTCTGAGTTGCGATCCCTCATAACCCTAAAGTTATTCTGTTCCTTGACCTCCCTAAGACAGAGGGAGTAGGTAAACAACCGTTATTACTAATTATGCTCTCTGCTGCTAAAAAACTCATTCCAAAGTATTGGAAATCCCAGACAGTGCCCACTTGCGAAATGTGGAGATCTACAGTTTCCGATCTTCTCTCACTGGAGAGATATCATTTTCTAAAAACGCACAACTTGGAAACTCATGAGTTGATGTTGGCGAGATGGCAGGGGAAGATATAATTTTATTTTATTTTTTTTTATTCCTTTTTCCCCTCCCCTCTTCCTCTACTCTCTCCCCTCCTTCTGCATACCCATACTTTTGTCTCTTTTCCCCTTCACTTTACACACTAATCACTTTTTCTCTTCTTGTTTCTTGAAAACTGTGAGACTTTGGACAACTGTCGTTGTCAAGGCTCTGAAAATTGTAAAATCTGAACAAACACCATGAGAAGAGTTTGCATATATTCTTAACATTACAATTACCCACCTGTATTCTCATGTCTATATATTTTATGACGGATTAGACGATATTGGTTTGGAAAGTTTAAAACATGACTTTGTTGATTTCCTAGACTTGTAAGCCCTGTATAAGTATCAATTCATGTTTTGTATTCCGCTGATTCAGATGTATTACCTTATTGTCTCTTTCAATATAACAATAAAGATTTAAAAGAAAAAAAAAAACTGCTGGAACACCCATATCAAATCCCCCTTAGAGACTGCCAAAAAAAAAAATGTGGGCGCCAAAGTGGAAATGGGGAAAAAAGGGATATGATCATGTCAGTTGCTATGACTCGGTTGCTATGTTGCAACATATTTTTCATGTGTCGCCTCGTATTTTGTAGGCCACGCCTCATATTTAGTAGGCAACGCATCATATTTTTATACTTTTACGCCTCAGATGCTGGTTATCTTTTGGCACCCTTTTGCCTTTAGATACTTCTGGGCTTCCTCCATTGCTACCCAAATATTGAGTTCATCTCGTGGGTGTGATCTTTGCAGTCATTGTCTTCAAAGTTTTTACCTTTTTGCCTGTTTTGTGGCCACTCTTCTGCCTTTTGAGTCTGCTCCTGTTTGACCAGCTTGCTTCTGACCTCTGCTTTCCTTGGACTTGGTACTCTTTCCTTCTTTCTGGCTTTTTTTTCTGCTTGTCGACCCAACTTCCAGCTTCTTTTCCTCGAGTCCTTCTTCTGCATCTGTCTTTACCTCTGGGTCCTAGTGCTGTTGTCTTTAGTTCTCTATCACTCCACCTGACGGTGGGATAAGTAGACTACTGGCTATGATTGGTTTGATAGAGGAATTCCCTTAAGGCCTAACAAAAAGTTGTCTTGTTTGATGAGACCAAAATTTTACTTTTGGCATTTGTGCAAAATTCTGTGTGTGGTAAGGCCAGTTTTTCTCATTATCCATCCACAGGTGGTAGTAGCCTAATGTTATGAGGATGCTTTCAATTGGCATGGACAGGGAAACTGAACAGGACTGAGGGAATGATGGATTAAGCCAAATAAGGCAATTTTAAAGGATAACATTTTTCAGCCTATGAGAAATGGAATAGCAAGGAGGTTCACCAGTAGCATAATTACCCTAAACACACAATCAAAGCTACACTGGTTTAAAGCCTAAGGCTTAATATCTTGGAGTGGTCCAGTCAAAGGCCATACCTCAATCTGATTGAGAATAGGAAGCACACATCAGTTTATTTTTCTCCTTCTGTTTTATATGATGAAAATTGTATCTTCTTTATAACAGAAAAGACAGAGGGGGCCACATAGTGCAGATCAATGAGTAAAAAAAATTGAAGAAGAGATGTATACATAGCAGGTATCTCACTCACTTGGTAGTAAGCACTGATGTGCAATACAAGCAGGCCGAGTCCTATCTGATAGCCTGATGAAACCGTGCTGGGACACAGAGAAATGCGTTGCTTGTTTTTATATGCTTTTATGCTGTATTAAACCCTTTTGAATCTGTTTCATTGCTGCTGTACTCCTGATCATTTCTGAAGCATTTGTTGCACTGTGTTTGATGTCCATTTGCAATTGTTACCTAAGTGCTGCTGCTGCCAAACTAGCAGAGACTGCTATCCACCTAACAACAGTTGTGTAACAGCAAAGAAGTCCTTTGGGAACTGCACCGCTCTGTTCCAGGTGCCTGGTGAGTCTGCCGAGCGACTCTTTGGACTTGGCCTGCTTGTATTGCACATCAGTGCTTACTACCAAGTGAGTGAGATACCTGCTACGTATACATCTCTTCTTCAAATTTTTTTACTCATTGATCTGCACTATGTGGCGCCCTCTGTCTTTACTGTTATAGATTGTCATCTTGTGTCAGGGCACGATGCACCAGAGGAGCTGCCTGGAAACTATTGTGTGGACATTGCTACATATCCATTATATGTGGTATATGCTCTAAGCTAACTCTGACAGTTTGCCTAATTTTGTGTGGACTCTGCCTCTCCTTTGCAATTGCCATCTATCTGTTATTTGTGGTTTATGCTCTGATTTAATTTGATTTTTGACGAATTATTGCGGGGACATTGCCACATATCCGTAACACTCATTTGTGTTTGTCTAACTTTGTGTGGACTCTGCCTCTCATTTGCAATAACAATCTATCTGTTATTTGCGGTTTATGCTCTAATTTAATTAGATTTTTGCGGGGACATTGCCACATATCCGTAACACTCATTTTTAAATTTTTAATTTTTTTTATTTTAATTATATATTATATTTTATTTTATTTCATTTTTGTAGTATGATCACTTATTGTGACTGATTTTGATATAATTTTGACATATTATTTTTTCTATGTCAAACTATATATATTATTTTTACTTCAAGTTTTGAATTGATATTCACTTTAGAGATCTGAACTTTTTTATTTTATTTTTTATTTTATTTTCACAGCATATTTATATACCCCATTTTATGATTAACTTTCTTTGACTAACTATTGTTGCTATATTCTCACATTATTATCACCATCACTAGTTTAATCCTTGGCACCTCTTTCAGGTTATATGTCTGCACCTCTGCTGCAGATAGTATATCCGTTTAATTGTATATTTTATCTTCTTTAGTGATCGTATCTGCAAAATTAAATTAGGAAACTCTTTTCTATGCCAGCCATAGTTGTGGTACCTTCTTCAAACAGATGGTAGTAGCTAACATTTGTATGTAGGAATAACTTTGGTCAAGGATAAATTATATACATTTAGTAATTATTTGATCACTGTGTTTTGTGTTTGGAGCTACGAGTTAAATGCAATTTGCAACATACATCAATTCCACCTTTATACTGTATGCTACTGTAATATGGATTCTGCATCTATGGTCACCAGAACAGTATTGGCAGGCAGTTGTGTACTGTAGCTAAGTCCAATAAGAAAGTAAGTGGTGTCTTGTGTAACACTATTACAATTAGTATTTCAACATTTTAAGGCATTGTCCACTGTTTGATATCTACTCAGTTAGAATGTTCAAACCTGCTGCAATTGCTTTTGGGAAGTAAATAAATGGCATGTAAAAGGTCCTGCTTCAAACTTTTACACTCTTCCCTAGTCTTTACCTTTATACCATCCACTGCTCCCATACACTTAACTCTTAGACTTACGACCCCATGACACCTCCCACCTCTTTCTGTAACTACACAATGGTACCTTCCCTCTTCTTCCAAACCTTTTCTGCATTTTAAGCTACTATCTTCAAATTTCATCATATTGATCAGCTACACACTAGACTTTAGGAAGAGCGGAGACACCTAACAAATTGACCTCCAACACTCTATTCTACTTCATTAAAACAAATAGCTGATTTCCCCATAGTGGCATACCATATCCCATGCAGGGCACTATTTGTACTTATTAAATTCCTTCATATTTATCAGTATTGTTTAATATCTGAGAAAACACCTCTAAACTTGTGTTTGAATATAAAATGTTAGCCCAATAAAAAAATATTATATTTCATTACTGCAGTACTGTTATTTTGGCATTTGAGTAACTTTTCCCCCAATGGGTTAGAATGGCGTTTAATTTGAAAACCATGTGGAGAGCCGTATGTTCAGAAATTCTGCTGGATTGGAATTTAAGACATTGACAGCAGAATATCATTGTGGTCCTAAAAAGTATCCATTTGTATGAAGTGCTTCAATTTTCATTTTGTTTCAGTGTGATAAATGCCCCTGCTGCGGTTAACAATTAAACTATTTCCCATACACAACAGTAATTTGTTACATGTGTTACAGTGGGGATTCTAGCTCAATTTTACTTTGGCAAAATATAATCCATAAAAAGTTGTGTAACAGAAAACTTCAAAAGGCAAGAGAAAAAAATAATATACACACAGATACATTAACTTACAAAGAAGGTCATTATTTCAAAATAAATCTTTAAAATTACAAGATCCTTATCTTAAAATAAATAAAAACCTACCTGGGAAATTAAAAAAACCTAAGTTTAAACTATAAATTAAACTAACATAACTATTAGACTAAAATTAAGATAACTACAAATTAAATTAATTAAATTACTCATTAAAAAAACCTAACACTACTAAAAAAATTAAATCTACAGTTACAAAAAAAATTACTACACTACAAAAAATAAAGAAATACTAAATTACGAAAGAAAAATAATACTAAATTACGAAAAATAACAAACGAAATGATCCAAAATAAAAACAATTACACCTAATCTAATAGCCCTATCAAAATAAACCCCCCCAAAATAAAAAAAACCTAGCCTACAATAAACTACCAATAGCCCTTAAAAGGGCCTTTTGTAGGGCATTGCCCTAAAGAAATCAGCTCTTTTCCCTGAAAAAAATACAAACACCCCCCCAACAGTTAAACCCACCACCCAACCAACCGCCCAAAATAAAAAAACCTATCTCTAAAAAAAACTAAGCTTCCCATTGCCCTGAAAAGGACATTTGTATGGGCATTGCCCTTAAAAGGGCATTCAGCTCTTTTACTGCCCTTAAAAGGGCATTCAGCTCCATTGCCCAATAGCCCTAATCTAAAAAAAAAACCAACCCAAAAAAAACGCGAACCCCTCTTTAGGTATTCATTCACAGTTGCTGAAGTCCGGCTTGAACGATCTTCATTCCAGTGGCTCCATCTTCATCCATCGAAGGACCGGCATCTTCTTCATCCCTGCGGAGGCTGAGCGGTCGATGCATGGAGGCGGAGGTCCAGTTGAAAGTCCAAGGCAGAGGTCCATTGATCTGATGTGGAGGTCCTCTTCATGCAATCGTCCACCGTACACTGAGGATTCAAATGTAAGATACCCCTTTTATACATGGGGTACCATTGAATTCATATTGGCTGAAAATTTTAAATCAGCCAATAGGAATTAG
The DNA here is from genome assembly GCF_027579735.1 of Bombina bombina. Classification (NCBI taxonomy): domain Eukaryota; kingdom Metazoa; phylum Chordata; class Amphibia; order Anura; family Bombinatoridae; genus Bombina; species Bombina bombina. The sequence goes on from NC_069503.1 coordinate 985,965,621, forward strand.
AGCTGCTTAAATCCTATTGGCTGATTTGAACAGCCAATAGGATTTTAGCAGCTCTCATTCCTATTGGCTGATGTGGGGGTTTGTAATGTTAGGGGGTGTTTGTTTTTATTTTGTAGAAAAAGAGCTGATTTCTTTAGGGCAATGCCCTACAAAAGGCCCTTTTAAGGGCTATTGGTAGTTTATAATAGATTAGGGTTCTTTTATTTTGAGGTGTTTTTTTTTTAAAACGGGGTATTAGAATAGGAATAGTTTTTATTATTTTGTATAATTCGTTTGTTATTTTATGTAATGTTTTTTTCTTTCTTTTTGGGGTGTTTTTTTTTTTTTTAGAATAGCCATTTTTCTTTTTAATGGGCAGCAAAAGAGCAGAATGCCCTTTTGAGGGCAATGCCCATACAAATGCCCTTTTCAGGGCAATGGGTAGATTAGGTTTAACTTTATTTTTTTTTGTGGGTTTGGGGGGTGAGGGTTTGTATACTGTTAGGGGGTGTTTGTTTTTCTTTTTTAGAAAAAGAGATGATTTATTTAGGGCAATGCCCTACAAAAGGCCCATGGTAGTTTATTATAAATTAGGTTTTTTTTATTTTGGGGTGTTTTTTTTTTTTTTTTTTTTTAAACAGGGTATTAGAATAGGAATAATTTTTATGGTTTTGGATAATTTCATTTTTTTTGCGTAATGGTAGTTTTTTTTAATTTTTTGTAATTTTAGTGGTTTTTATTTTTTGTAATGTTAATTTTTTTATTTTTTGTAATGTTAGTTGTTTTTTTTGTAATGTTTGGTTTTACTGTAAGGCAGCTTAGGTTTTACTTTTATTTTACAGGTAAGTTTGTATTTATTTTAACTAGGTAGTTAGTAAATAGTTAATAACTATTTACTAACTAGTCTACCTAGTTAAAATAAATACAAACTTACCTGTGAAATAAAAACCTAAGCTAGCTACAATTAACTATTAGTTATATTGTAGATAGCTTAGGTTTTATTTTTATTTGACAGGTAAGTTTGTATTTAGTTTTAAATAGGTATTATTTAGTTAATTGAAACTTTAATTTAGGTATATTTTAATTATGTTAAAGTTAGGGGGTGTTAGGTTTAGGGTTAGGGTTAGGTTTAGGGTTAGGTTTAGGGGTTAATATAGTTTAATTTAGGTTGTTGCGATGTGGGGGCTGGCGGTTTAGGGGTTAATAGGTTTATTTAGTTGTAGTGATGTGGGAGGCCAGAGGTTATGGGGTTAATAACTTTATTAAGTGGCAGCAATGTTGGGGAGCGGCAGAATAGGGATTAATATCTTTATTATAGTATGGGCGATGTTGGGGTGCAGGGGAATTGGGGTTAATAACTTTAGTATAGTGGTGGCGATATCGGGAGCGACAGATTAGCGGTTAATAGATTTATTTTGGTGGCAGCGATATCGGGAGAGGCAGATTAGAGGTTAATAACTTTATGTAGGTGTCAGCGATGTCGGGGGCAGTAGATTAGGGGTGTTTAGACTTGGGGTCTAGGTTTAAACGTAACTTATTTTTCCCCATAGACATCAATGGGGTTGTGTTACGGAGCTTTTCATTCCGCTATCGCAGGTGTTAGTTTTTTTTCTAACACGCTCTCCCCATTGATGTCTATGGGGAAAGTGTGCACGAGCACGTCAAAGCAGTGCTTGTATTTTGTGCGATATGGAGCTCATTGCCACCATATCGGAGGCACAAGGCGGCTTTTTCAAAACTCGTAATGGCAGGTAAAATAACGCAACTTTTGTTGCATTCATTTTGCACCCTCTATAGCGTAAAACTCGTAATCTAGGTGATTGATAAGCTGCCTGGAGAAGCCAACTCCACCCCCCTTATCAGTGTTTAGACACAGGCATTGTATTTCAACTGAGTTCACAGCTTCTAGGTATGCTCCATCAGATAATCCCTATGCATGCATTCTACCAAAGTACAATAGATATAGATACAGCCATAGAAGGAAATATGTGGGGGAGTTAGAGCTTTACAATTCAGAAACTAAACAGAAAGGGTTAAGGCACTGCAGTATAAATTTGCAGGTAAAGTAATTAAAGTACATATTATATTATTTTGTCTCTATCCCAACTTGTTTTATGTCCCTTAAATTGTGATGTGGGAGTTTTGTTTCAACAGTGATTTTCTACCACACATATCAGTATTGCACAAACATACTTTCTGTTGAATTTTAACTCAAAATTAGCAGATTTAATTTAACCAATATTTGTGCAAAAACATATTTATAAATATATGTTACATCATGTTCTTTCATATGCATGATGGACATCTTGATAGTTTAATGTGTCTCTATTCCCTTAAATTTTAGCAAAGTTTCTGAAAATCAACCAGATAAAAATTGTCCCACAGCATATTATTCACTGCTAAAATATTTAGTTTAATGTTTTTCCCTAAAATAATTATCAATATAAATCATTCACCAATATTTGTTACTCAAAACATTTTTATAAAAAATGTTTCTCCAACATTTCATTTGCTGGGTAAAATGTAATATTTATATAGTTTAAAAAAACAACAACAAACATTAATTATAAAAACACACACACACACACACATATATATATATATATAAATAATATACAGTATATATATGTAATGTTAAACACAACAGGAGAACTCATCCGGGAAAAGTAGCCAGGATGAAAAAAGACAGGGATTACAGCACTCTTTTGAAAATAGTCAATTTTTTACTAGCACAATATTTGACATGGATTACAAAGGAGATGGCATATCGGGCCCTCCCCTTACCCACGCAATGCAAAGACCGGATCACGTGATGTGCGTGTGTGGATCTCGGAGAAAGTAACTTTCAGCACATCTTCATGGCTACCTTACAGGCATCCCGAAGCAAACTTCGGATCAGCATTTGGCAATACCTGCCATGGATTTACAGCTACTTGGCATGGCTTACATTGACTGAATCACTCAGGTCGTATGGTTCCACATTGTTATTATTTTTCTTGCCACTAGCTGCACTAATCAGTTCTGAATACTGTGCACTAACTTTGCACCTTGGCAAACGCTGCTCTGTCGAGAGGGCGTCCAGCTTTCCTCAGGAACTTTCAAGGATCACAGCTTACCTAATAATAATGGATGGATTCATGCTTAGCACTAACATGTTTGTTTGCTTGCCTTAATTGCATGTGCTTATGTTATTGCTTTAAGGTTTCTGTTCTGAATTTAACCCTTGACCATCTATACCTTGATATCAAGTCTATGTATGCCATTTTATATGCAGATCCAAATGTTATGTTTACAAACTTATGTACATATCCTGAGGGTGTGTCGCCATTGATCACTTAGATCCCATTTCTATTACCTGCCCGACAGCATATACCTCCAAGGTGAGGTGTCGGTCGCAGAATGGTGTAGTCGATCTTTGAAGTACACTTTCCCTCTGAATATACTTTCTATATTGTACATTATCTTAAGGTATGCCTGATACTTTTATACCGTCTATTTTAAGACTGTCACCACTTTCTTAGATCCCATTTGCCGTTTAACCTGCCCAGCTGGAACCTCTCTACAGGGGTGCTGTGTGCAGCAGGGTGTAGAAAGTTTGACTGGTCTTTCTATGGCCAATTACGCATTTTTGCTGTATTTATGTTTCTGGGCAAATTGTACCGCACATCCCCTGACCGGTCAGGTTTAGTGTATTGGATTTGATATATCCAATATTTTTTGTAATATATTTTTGTTGCAAACTGACTTTGAATTCTCACATTGTAAATATTACCTTTCTTTGCATTGCGTGGGTAAGGGGAGGGCCCTATATGCCATCTCCTTTGTAATCTATGTCAAATATTGTGCTAGTAAAAAATTGACTATTTTCAAAAGAGTGCTGTAATCCCTGTCTTTTTTCATCCTGGCTACTTTTCCCGGATGAGTTCTCCTGTTGTGTTTAACATTACATTTTTCTATAAGGGTCTGCACCACTATTATTTATAAGGAAAGGTAGAGCCGACTTTGGCAACCTTTCAAATACTAGCCTATAGCGAATGCTTCTCTCCTATATCTATTTCTTGATATATATATATATACAGGGAGTGCAGAATTATTAGGCAAGTTGTATTTTTGAGGATTAATTTTATTATTGAACAACAACTATGTTCTCAATGAACCCAAAAAACTCATTAATATCAAAGCTGAATATTTTTGGAAGTAGTTTTTAGTTTGTTTTTAGTTTTAGCTATTTTAGGGGGGATATCTGTGTGTGCAGGTGACTATTACTGTGCATAATTATTAGGCAACTTAACAAAAAACAAATATATACCCATTTCAATTATTTATTTTTACCAGTGAAACCAATATAACATCTCAACATTCACAAATATACATTTCTGACATTCAAAAACAAAACAAAAACAAATCAGTGACCAATATAGCCACCTTTCTTTGCAAGGACACTCAAAAGCCTGCCATCCATGGATTCTGTCAGTGTTTTGATCTGTTCACCATCAACATTGCGTGCAGCAGCAACCACAGCCTCCCAGACACTGTTCAGAGAGGTGTACTGTTTTCCCTCCTTGTAAATCTCACATTTGATGATGGACCACAGGTTCTCAATGGGGTTCAGATCAGGTGAACAAGGAGGCCATGTCATTAGATTTTCTTCTTTTATACCCTTTCTTGCCAGCCACGCTGTGAAGTACTTGGACGCGTGTGATGGAGCATTGTCCTGCATGAAAATCATGTTTTTCTTGAAGGATGCAGACTTCTTCCTGTACCACTGCTTGAAGAAGGTGTCTTCCAGAAACTGGCAGTAGGACTGGGAGTTGAGCTTGACTCCATCCTCAACCCGAAAAGGCCCCACAAGCTCATCTTTGATGATACCAGCCCAAACCAGTACTCCACCTCCACCTTGCTGGCGTCTGAGTCGGACTGGAGCTCTCTGCCCTTTACCAATCCAGCCACGGGCCCATCCATCTGGCCCATCAAGACTCACTCTCATTTCATCAGTCCATAAAACCTTAGAAAAATCAGTCTTGAGATATTTCTTGGCCCAGTCTTGACGTTTCAACTTGTGTGTCTTGTTCAGTGGTGGTCGTCTTTCAGCCTTTCTTACCTTGGCCATGTCTCTGAGTATTGCACACCTTGTGCTTTTGGGCACTCCAGTGATGTTGCAGCTCTGAAATATGGCCAAACTGGTGGCAAGTGGCATCTTGGCAGCTGCACGCTTGACTTTTCTCAGTTCATGGGCAGTTATTTTGCGCCTTGGTTTTTCCACACGCTTCTTGCGACCCTGTTGACTATTTTGAATGAAACGCTTGATTGCTCGATGATCACGCTTCAGAAGCTTTGCAATTTTAAGAGTGCTGCATCCCTCTGCAAGATATCTCACTATTTTTGACTTTTCTGAGCCTGTCAAGTCCTTCTTTTGACCCATTTTGCCAAAGGAAAGGAAGTTGCCTAATAATTATGCACACCTGATATAGGGTGTTGATGTCATTAGACCACACCCCTTCTCATTACAGAGATGCACATCACCTAATATGCTTAATTGGTAGTAGGCTTTCGAGCCTATACAGCTTGGAGTAAGACAACATGCATAAAGAGGATGATGTGGTCAAAATACTAATTTGCCTAATATATATATATATACATAGATAGATAGATAAATAGATAGATAGATTTTTATTATTATTATTTTTTTTTGGTCCAGTCACATTAAAACAGAAGAAAAATAGAAACAAATTTTCTTTGAAAGGAAACCTGTTTTTATTTAAATTAAAAATATAACCTTTATTATTATAAATTTAATTTCAATATTATAGACAAAATCAGTTTATTTTGACTAATTTAACCTATGCATTTCTAAAAATATTAAAAAAAATACAAATATTCTAACAAGTATACTTTTTCAGTTAAAAATGGATCTGTAAATTACAGTTGTTATAATTTTTTTTTTAGAAAAATAGATTGGCATCATAAATTAGAATACAATCAAAAGAGAGACTATCACTTGCTGCTACATTTTTTAAACCAGAGAGTTTGAATTACTAAAAACAACTATTTTGTCTAATTTACTGAAACAGAGCAGATTTTTTTTTAACAAAAACTCATCTATATACAATCCTATATGACCTACTGTTTATAGTAACAGAATCACAACATAGTTTCAGAACTGTCTCTATGAATAGTGTATCATGAGCCATCATACTTGAACCACTAAAAATTGAGTGGCTTAAGCACTGCAGTGGCTTTTAATCTCTATGTGAGCCCCTATTGCATAATAGATACAGTATCCTATGACTGTCAATATTATGTGTAGCAGCACACAGTAAACCCCCCTATTTACCTCTAACTGGAATAAATTTGTCCTGATTCCAACAACTTTCTTTACCTCAAATCAATTTTACCCCTAGTATCCCCTCACTAAACAAAGCCTTCTTAGCTGTCCCCTCATAGTAAAGCCCTAATACATGTCCCAATGATAAATAAATTCACCTATCACATAACTCCTCCCCTAAATGATCAAAAACTACTTTAAAATAATAAACAACATAATCTTACCATTTGTCATGGGTTTCTGGTCATCAGGAACAGACCTTGTTGCAATGGATGCTCACCTTGGTCTGCTTTTGGAAAGGGCTTGCTCATCGTTTTGTAGAAAAAATAACAATGGGTTAATCATTCAGCATTGTAGATTAGTGCATAACTGTCATCAACAAGCCTGTCCACGTTACTTATTTGTTAATGTTAGACATACGGGGTGTGGTTAGGTATAAAGTGTGGTGGTGCCCGGGATTGGGTCAGCGTTCTTATAGTTAGTGTTACAGTTAGTGGGGCGTCATGTCAGAGTTATCTGGTATTGAGTATTGTGGTAGAGGAGTCCACAGTTATGGTTAATTGAACAGGACCATGAGGGAATAGGGTTATAGTTTAGTGGTGGGGATCACATGGTTAGATGACTAAAACACTAATATTAGAGCCTATGTAATATTGATACAATTGTTAAAGGGATTTTATCAGAAGCTCCTGGGCAGTTGCTACTATTATTTAGTAAACCACATATAATGGTTATTTTGCTTAAAAAAGTACTATCATGCCACTAAAATTGAGTTGCTATGTAATCTGGTTGTGCTAGATTTTTAAATTATAATGAATTGCATAGCATAAATCCCAAAATCTCAAACTTTTAGTTGTGAAAACTAAAAGGGCAAATGAAAGAGCATTACTTTCCCCTCCCCCTTAATATTTGGTTAAAGGGTTCAGAACCTGGGTTACGCTTGCTTATTGGTAACTAAATGTAGAACCTAAAATGGGCCGGCTCTTAAGAGTTACATTCCTGCTTTTTTTAAAGAAAGATAGCAAGAGAACGAAGAAAAAATAATAATAGAAGTAAATTAGAAAGTTGCTTAAAATTGCATGCTCTATCTGAATCACGAAAAGAAAAAAAAAAAATGGGTTTAGTATCCCTTTAAGTTAATTACCTTGAATTTTAAACCCCACTAAAAATGTAAAACACGGAAATAGTCCACAATGTTAAAAAACTTCATTCATAATATCATGCTTAGAACGTGTATAGTGTGACTATATACATAAGAATTAAAGATATATAGGAAAGACAATTATTTTCATGAAAAAATTCCAAGCTAATAAACTATTAGGTTTTAAAGCTGAGTGTTTATCACATACACATTATAAACACAACAATTATATCTTAAATCTTATTGCACAGGGACAATACAATGTACATCAGTTACAGTTGTCAAATAAATGTTTTCTTTTGCTTTGGTGCATGCTCCTTGTACATAATTAAATGTCTCTAATCATATTTTTCTTAGTATGGAAAAATTACTATATTTCCTTATCTGATAAAATGTAAAATTCCCACAATTAAATGGCTATGTACTGAAATGCCGCTGAATGGATTTTTGAGTATTTATGTAGCATTAGCTTACTATATCTGGTAATTAATCTTTTTTAAATTGTTTTTCCGTGGAAAGTGAAATTAAAGAACCACTGTTAATGAGGTTGAAAAAAACAAACTTAAAAATGTTACAGAATAATTTGGTTCCGCTAAACTTATAACAGTGACTCAAGTTTCATAATGTATCTAAATTTAAATATATCTGATTGTGTCACAGGAAATACCATTGTATGAAGAAACTGTTTGCAATGTGCTAGTCATCTTAAAGGGATAGTAAACCCAACTTTTTTCTTTCATGATTCAGATAGAGCATGCAATTTTTCTTATTTACTACTATTATTAATTTTTCTTCCTTCTCTTGGTATCTTTATTTAAAAGGCAGAAATGTATGTTTAAGAGCCGGCCCATTTTTGGTTCAGCACCTGGGTTGCACTTGCAAATTGGTTAGATACATTTACCCACCAATAGGCAAGTGCAACCCAGGTTCTGAACCAGAAATGGGCCGGGTCTTAAAAATACATTTCTGCTTTTTAAATTAAGATAACAAGTGAAGGAAGTAAAATTGATAATAGGAGTAAATTGTAAAGTTGCTTAAAATGGCATGCTCTATCTGAATTATGAAAGAAAAAAATTGGGTTTACTATCCCTTTAATGGACATGAATGTCAATAGTATGCTGAAGCTGTACAGCATACAGGAACACTGACTGGTACACATGCCTTTCACAATGCATCGTCTTTTGGTTTATATCCTCACATACACCTAGATTACAAGTTTTGCGCTATAAAGGGTATTGAACAAATGTCACCCTCCATAGCGCTGCCATTACAAGTTTTGAAAAAGCCACCATGTGCGTGCGATATGGTTGTATTGAGCTCCATACCGCACAGAATACAAACGCTGCTTTGATGTGCTCGTGCACGCTTTCCCCATAGACATCAATGATGTGTCAGAAAAAACCTAACACCTGCGATCGCAGAATGAAAAGCTCCGTAACGCAGCCCCATTGATGTCTATGGGGAAAAAAGTTATGTTTAAACCTAACACCCTAACATAAACCCCACGTCTAAACACCACTAATCTGCTGCCCCCGACATCGCCAACACCTACATAATGTTATTAACCCCTAATCTGCTGCTCCCGACATCGCCCCACTGGAATAAATTTATTAACCCCTAATCTGCCACTTCCGATATCGCCACCACTATAATAAAGTTATTAACCCCTATTCTCCACACCCCAACATTGCCCACACTATAATAAAGATATTAGCCCCTATTCCGCTGCTCCCCGACATTGCCGCCATTAAATAAAGCTATGATCCCCTAAACCCCTGGCCTCCCACATCACTACCACTAAATAAACCTATTAACCCCTAAACCGCCAGCCCCCCACATTGCAACAACCTAAATTAAACTATGAACCCCTAAACCTAACCGTAACCCTAAATCTAACACCCCCTAACTTTAACATAATTAAAATAGACCTAAATTAAAGTTACAATTATTAATTAAATAATACCTTTTTAAAACTAAATACATACTTACCTGTAAAATAAAACCTAAGCTAGCTACAATATAACTAATAGTTATATTGTAGCTAGCTTATGTTTTATTTTTATTTCACAGGTAAGTTTGTATTTATTTTAACTATGTAGACTAGTTAGTAAATAGTTATTAACTATTTACTAACTACTTAGTTAAAATAAATACAAACTTACCTGTGAAATAAAACCTAAGCTGCCTTACACTAAAACCTACCATTACAAAAAATAAAAAACACTAAAATGACAAAAAATAAAAAACCTACCATTACAAAAAATAACAAACTATCTGCTAGATTACGAGTTTTTGTTGGTAAGGCTTGCGGCTCTAACGCTCCTTTTTTTTCCACCTCTCCCTTAAGCCAACGCTGGTATTACAGGTTATTTTAAACCTGGCGTTAGCCGCAAAAAGGTGAGCGTAGAGCAGAATTAAGGTAGGAAAAATCCGATTGGTTGATTTAATCAGCCAATCGGATTGAAATTCAATCCCATTGGCTGATTGGATCAGCCAATAGAAATGACCTTGCATTCTATTGGCTGATCCAATCACCCAATCGGATTGAACTTCAATCCGATTGGCTGATTAAATCAACCAATCGGATTTTTCCTACCTTAATTCCGATTGGCTGATAGAATCCTATCAGCCAATCGGAATTCGAGGGACGCCATCTTGGATGACATCATTTAAAGGAACCGTCATTCGTCATTAGTCCGTCGTGCTTGAAAGATGCTCCGCGCCGGATGTCTTCAAGATGGAGTCGCTCCTCGTCGGATGGAAGAAGATAGAAGATACCGCTTGGATGAAGCCTTCTGCCGGTCCGGATGTCCTCTTCTGCCCGGATATGATGAAGACTTCTGCCGGTCTGGATGTCCTCTTCTGCCCCATCGGATGACCACTTGTGCCCGGCTGGGTGAAGACGGCTCAAGGTAGGGTGATCTTCAATGGGGTAGTGTTAGGTTTTTTTAAGGGGGGATTGGGTGGGTTTTAGAGTAGGGGTGTGTGGGTGGTGGGTTGTAATGTTGGGGGGGTATTGTAATTTTTTTTACAGGTAAAAGAGCTGATTACTTTGGGGCAATGACCCACAAAAGGCCCTTTTAAGGGCTATTTGTAATATAGTATAGGGTAGGGCATTTTATTATTTTGGGGGGCTTTTTTATTTTATTAGTGGGCTTAGATTAGGTGTAATTAGTTTAAACTTCTTGTCATTTTTATTTCAGTAATTTAGTGTTTGTTTTTTTCCGTAATTTAGTTTATTGAATTTAATTGTAATTAATTGTAGATAGTTTAGGTAATTAGTTTAATGATAGTGTAGTGTTAGGTGTAACTGTAACTTAGGTTGGGATTTATTTCACAGGTAATTTTGTACTTATTTTAGCTAGGTAGTTATTAAATAGTTAATAACTATTTAATAATTATTGTACCTAGTTAAAATAAATACAAAGTTGCCTGTGAAATAAATATAAATCCTAAGCTAGCTACAATGTAACTATTAGTTATATTGTAGCTAGCTTAGGCCTAGATTTAGAGTTTGGCGGTAGCCGTGAAAACCAGCGTTAGAGGCTCCTAACGCTGGTTTTAGGCTACCGCCGGTATTTGGAGTCAGTCAGGAAAGGGTCTAACGCTCACTTTTCAGCCGCGTCTTTTCCATACCGCAGATCCCCTTACGTCAGTTGTGTATCCTATCTTTTCAATGGGATCTTTCTAACTCCGGTATTTAGAGTTGTGGCTGAAGTGAGCGTTAGAAATCTAACGACAAAACTCCAGCCGCAGAAAAAAGTCAGTAGTTAAGAGCTTTCTGGGCTAACGCCGGTTTATAAAGCTCCTAACTACTGTACTCTAAAGTACACTAACACCCATAAACTACCTATGTACCCCTAAACCGAGGTCCCCCCACATCGCCGCCACTCGATTACATTTTTTAACCCCTAATCTGCCGACCGCCACCTACGTTATACTTATGTACCCCTAATCTGCTGCCCCTAACACCGCCGACCCCTATATTATGTTAATTAACCCCTAACCTGCCCCCCACAACGTCGCCGCCAGCTACCTACAATAATTAACCCCTAATCTGCCGACCGCAAAGCGCCGCTACTTACGTTATCCTTATGTTCCCCTAATCTGCTGCCCCTAACATCGCCGACCCCTATATTATATTTATTAACCCCTAACATGCGCCCCTCAACGTCGCCTCCACCTACCTACACTTATTAACCCCTAATCTGCCGAGCGGATCTCACCCCTACTATAATAAAGTTATTAACTCCTAATCCGCCTCACTCCCGCCTCAATAACCCTATAATAAATAGTATTAACCCCTAATCTGCCCTCCCTCACATCGCCGACACCTAACTTCAAGTATTAACCCCTAATCTGCCGAATCTGAGCTCACCGCTACTCTAATAAATTTTTTAACCCCTAAAGCGAATTTTAACCCTAACCCTAACACCCCCCTAAGTTAAATATAATTTTATTCTAACAAAATAAATTAACTCTTATTAAATAAATTATTCCTATTTAAAGCTAAATACTTACCTGTAAAATAAACCCTAATATAGCTACAACATAAATTATAATTATATTATAGCTATTTTAGGATTAATATTTATTTTACAGGCAACTTTGTATTTATTTTAACCAGGTACAATAGCTATTAAATAGTTAAGAACTATTTAATAGCTAAAATAGTTAAAATAATTACAAAATTACCTGTAAAATAAATCCTAACCTAAGTTACAATTAAACCTAACACTACACTATCAATAAATTAATTTAATAAACTACCAACAATTATCTACAATTAAACCTAACACTACACTATCAATAAATTATTTAAATACAATATCTACAAATAAATACAATGAAATAAACTAACTAAAGTACAAAAAATAAAAAAGAACTAAGTTACAAAAAATAAATTTTTTTTTACAAACATTAGAAAAATATTGCAACAATTTTAAACTAATTACACCTACTCTAAGCCCCCTAATAAAATAACAAAGCCCCCCAAAATAAAAAAATGCCCTACCCTATTCTAAATTAAAAAAGTTCAAAGCTCTTTTACCTTACCAGCCCTGAACAGGGCCCTTTGCGGGGCATGCCCCAAGAAATTCAGCTCTTTTGCCTGTAAAAAAAACACATACAATACCCCCCCAACATTACAACCCACCACCCACATACCCCTAATCTAATCCAAGATGGCGTCCCTCGAATTCCGATTGGCAGATAGGATTCTATCAGCCAATCGGAATTAAGGTAGGAATATTCTGATTGGCTGATGGAATCAGCCAATCAGAATCAAGTATGAATCAGAATCAAGAATCAAGAATCAGAATCAAGCCAATAGAATGCGAGCTCAATCTGATTGGCTGATTGGATCAGCCAATCGGATTGAACTTGATTCTGATTGGCTGATTCCATCAGCCAATCAGAATATTACTACCTTAATTCCGATTGGCTGATAGAATCCTATCAGCCAATCGGAATTCGAGGGACGCCATCTTGGATGACGTCATTTAAAGGAACCGTCATTCGTCGTCTAGTCATCGGTTGAAGAGGATGTTCCGCGTCGGCTTGGAAGAAGATGGTTCCGCTCCGCTCCAGAAGAAAGAAGTTTGAAGATGCGGCTTGATAGAAGACTTCATCCCGATGATGGACTTCCGACTTCAGCCCGATGATGGATTTCTTCAGCCGCCGCTTGGATCCAGACTTCAGCCCGAGGATGGACTTCAATCTTCAGCCCCCCACTTGGGCTTGGATCAACACTTCTGAGGACCGATCGGTGAACCTGGTATAGTGAAGATAAGGTAGGAAGATCTTCAGGGGCTTAGTGTTAGGTTTATTTAAGGGGGGTTTGGGCTAGATTAGGGGTATGTGGGGGTGGGTTGTAATGTTGGGGGGGGTATTGTATGTGTTTTTTTTACAGGCAAAAGAGCTGAATTTCTTGGGGCATGCCCCGCAAAGGGCCCTGTTCAGGGCTGGTAAGGTAAAAGAGCTTTGAACTTTTGTAATTTAGAATAGGGTAGGGCATTTTTTTTATTTTGGGGGGCTTTGTTATTTTATTAGGGGGCTTAGAGTAGGTGTAATTAGTTTAAAATTGTTGCAATATTTTTCTAATGTTTGTAAATATTTTTTTATTTTTTGTAACTTAGTTCTTTTTTATTTTTTGTACTTTAGTTAGTTTATTTCATTGTATTTATTTGTAGATATTGTATTTAAATAATTTATTGATAGTGTAGTGTTAGGTTTAATTGTAGATAATTGTTGGTAGTTTATTTAATTAATTTATTGATAGTGTAGTGTTAGGTTTAATTGTAACTTAGGTTAGGATTTATTTTACAGGTAATTTTGTAATTATTTTAACTATTTTAGCTATTAAATAGTTCTTAACTATTTAATAGCTATTGTACCTGGTTAAAATAAATACAAAGTTACCTGTAAAATAAATATTAATCCTAAAATAGCTATAATATAATTATAATTTATGTTGTAGCTATATTAGGGTTTATTTTACAGGTAAGTATTTAGCTTTAAATAGAAATAATTTATTTAATAAGAGTTAATTAATTTTGTTAGATGTAAATTATATTTAAGTTAGGGGGGTGTTAGGGTTAGATTTAGCTTTAGGGGTTAATACATTTATTAGAATAGCGGTGAGCTCCAGTCGGCAGATTAGGGGTTAATGTTTGAAGTTAGGTGTCGGCGATGTTAGGGAGGGCAGATTAGGGGTTAATACTATTTATTATAGGGTTAGTGAGGCGGATTAGGGGTTAATAACTTTATTATAGTAGCGGTGCGGTCCGCTCGGCAGATTAGGGGTTAATAAGTGTAGGCAGGTGGAGGCGACGTTGTGGGGGGCAGATTAGGGGTTAATAAATATAATATAGGGGTCGGCAGTGTTAGGGGCAGCAGTTTAGGGGTACATAGGGATAATGTAAGTAGCGGCGGTTTACGGAGCGGCAGATTAGGGGTTAATAATAATATGAAGGGGTCAGCGATAGCGGGGGCGGCAGAATAGGGGTTAATAAGTGTAAGGTTAGGGGTGTTTAGACTCGGGGTACATGTTAGAGTGTTAGGTGCAGACGTAGGAAGTGTTTCCCCATAGCAAACAATGGGGCTGCGTTAGGAGCTGAACGCGGCTTTTTTGCAGGTGTTAGGTTTTTTTTCAGCTCAAACAGCCCCATTGCTTTCTATGGGGGAATCGTGCACGAGCACGTTTTTGAAGCTGGCCGCGTCCGTAAGCAACTCTGGTATCGAGAGTTGCAGTGGCGTTAAATATGCCTGTACGCTCCCTTTTTAGAGCCTAACGCAGCCATTCTGTGAACTCTCAATACCAGAGGTATTTAAAAGGTGCGGCCAGAAAAAAGCCAGCGTTAGCTACGCGGGTCGTTAACGACAAAACTCTAAATCTAGGCCTTAGGGTTTATTTTATCGGTAAGTATTTAGTTTTAAATAGGATTAATTTATTTTATTATGTTACATTTATTTCGTTTAATTTAAATTATATTTAAGTTGGGGGGGTTAGGGTTAGGTTTAGACTTAGGTTTAGGGGTTAATACCTTTAATATAGTAGCGGCGACGTTGGGGGTGGCAGATTAGGGGTTAATAAATGTAGGTAGGTGTCGGCGATGTTAGGTCAGGCAGATTAGGGGTTAATAAAATGTATTTACACTAGTTAAATTTAAAATTTAACTAGTGTGTGGCGGTTTAGGGGTTAATACATTTATTAAAGTGGCGGCGATGTCCGGTCGGCAGATTTAAATCATTTTATTATAGTGGGGGTGGCTCAGTTTAATGGTTAATAGGTAGTTTATGGGTGTTAGTGTACTTTGTAGCACTTTAGTTGAGAGTTTTATGTTCTGTCATTAGCCCATAAAACTCTTAACTACTGACTTTTAAATGCGGTAGAAGTCTTGACAAGAGAGGGTCTACCGCTCACTTCTTCCAAGACTCGTAATACTAGCGTTAGGCAAATCCCATTAAAAAGATAGGATACGCTATTGACATAAGGGGATTTGTGGTAGCCTCGAGTCGCGGAAGAAAAGTGAGCGCTAGACCCTTTCCTGCCTGACTCATAATACCAGTGGGCGTTAAAAAACAGCATTGGGACCTCTCAACGCTGCTTTTTAAGGCTAACGACAAACTCGTAATCTAGGCGAAAATTATCCAAAACAATAAAAATTATTCCTATTCTATTACCCTGTTTAAAAAATACCCACTCCAAAATAAAAAACCCTAATCTATAATAAACTATCAAGGGCCCTTAAAAAGGCCTTTTGTAGGGCATTGCTCTAAAGAAATCAGCTCTTTCTTTCATGTATTTGGCAAGAGTCCATGAGCTAGTGACGTATGGGATATACAATC
This sequence comes from Bombina bombina, assembly GCF_027579735.1. Taxonomy (NCBI): domain Eukaryota; kingdom Metazoa; phylum Chordata; class Amphibia; order Anura; family Bombinatoridae; genus Bombina; species Bombina bombina. The sequence continues at coordinate 985,981,415 of NC_069503.1, forward strand.
CTACTAGGAGGGGCAAAGTTTCCCAAACCTCAAAATGCCTATAAATACACCCCCCACCACACCCACAATTCAGTTTTAAAACTTTCCCTCCTATGGAGGTGGTGAAGTAAGTTTGTGCTAGATTTCTACGTTGATATGTGCTTCTCAGCTTTTTTGAAGCCCGGTTCCTCTCAGAGTGCAGTGAATGACAGATGGATGTGAAGGGAGTATTACCTATTGAATACAATGGTCATCCTAACGGGGATCTATTTCATAGGTTCTCTGTTATCGGTCGGAGAGATTCATCTCCTACCTCCATTTTCAGATCAACGATATACTCTTATATACCATTACCTCTGCTGATTCTCGTTTCAGTACTGGTTTGGCTATCTACTTTATATAGATGAGTGACTTTTGGTAAGTATATTTCCTTTTATTTAAGACACTCTCAGCTATGGTTTGGCACTTTATATTTAAAGTTCTAAATATATGTTTGTACTTATATTTGCCATTATTCAGGTTTATCAGTATATTTCCTTTTTGCAGACTGTCAGTTTCATATTTGGGAAATGCATATATATATATATATATATATATATATAAAAAAATAAAAAATCTTACCTGAAGTTTTCAAATTGACTCTCTTTTCGAAATTGCAGGCTGTTAGGCTTGCGGGAGCGCAAAATGCTATAATTTATTGCGTCATTCTTGGCGCAAGACTTTTTTGGCGTAAGAATTACATTTGTTGACGTAATTTCGTAATTTCCGGCGTCTTGGTGCCGAGTTTTTTCACGTAGTTGTGTCATCTATGACGCTCGTGTTTGTTGCAGACATTTTTGGCGCCAAAAAATATTTTGTCAGTTGTGGGCGTCATACTAGGTGCCAAACTTTTGACATTATTTAAGACTTCATTTATGTTTGCTTCTGGTTTCCAGAGGCTTATTTTGTTTTGCATTTCTTTCCCATTCCTGAAACTGTCATATAAGGAAATTGATAATTTTGCTTTATATGTTATTTTTTCTCTTACATATTGCAAGATGTCTCAAACTGACCCTGTCTCAGAATCTACTACTGGAATCCTGCTGCCTGATGTCGGTTCTACCAAAGCTAAGTGCATTTGTTGTAAATTTGTGGTAACTGTTCCTCCGGCTGTAGTTTGTGATAGTTGTCATGACAAACTTTTACATGCAGACAATATTTCCATTAGATTAAAGAGAACCGAGATAGCACACAGAGTCTCTATAGAAGTGCGCAAAAGATCACAGCATGTGGCTGATGGCGGATTCGGCAAACGGCAATCCAGGCAGCTCTCTCAGAAATGGTGAGTGGACAACGGGAACCTGTGGATGACAGATGGAAGAGGCGCCTCATGGGACAAGTATCGTTTTAGGCAGCAAAGGGACACACATAGACAGCGGACCCCCCACACAGAGTGTTACTCACAAGAGCGGCGGTACAAACGTGTACCCAGACAGGCAGGACGGAACCAAAAGTCGCCCGTCAGACAGGCGTAAGCTCGGTACGCTAGGCAAACGTCACTCAGCGAGCAACGTCAGAGTAAACCCAGCAGGAGAACCAATAGAGTCGAAGGGAACTCGACACAGCGGACCTCCGAAGGGGATCAGGAACGTAACCAAATTGCTCCAGCGGCAATAGTAATAGAAAACAGGCAGGTGTGATGTACTCAAAGATACATTTATTGAGTACAAACAGATAAAAACAAGCGTACAGCAACGCGTTTCTCAACAAATAGTCTGATCAGCCTGATGAAACGACTATTTGTTGAGAAACGCGTTGCTGTACGCTTGTTTTTATCTGTTTGTACTCAATAAATGTATCTTTGAGTACATCACACCTGCCTGTTTTCTATTACTATTGCCGCTGGAGCAATTTGGTTACGTTCCTGATCCCCTTCGGAGGTCCGCTGTGTCGAGTTCCCTTCGACTCTATTGGTTCTCCTGCTGGGTTTACTCTGACGTTGCTCGCTGAGTGACGTTTGCCTAGCGTACCGAGCTTACGCCTGTCTGACGGGCGACTTTTGGTTCCGTCCTGCCTGTCTGGGTACACGTTTGTACCGCCGCTCTTGTGAGTAACACTCTGTGTGGGGGGTCCGCTGTCTATGTGTGTCCCTTTGCTGCCTAAAACGATACTTGTCCCATGAGGCGCCTCTTCCATCTGTCATCCACAGGTTCCCAATATTTCCATTAGTAGTAGTCCATTACCTGTTGCTGGTCCTTCAACATCTAATGCTCAGGATATTCCTGTTAATGTGAGAGAATTTGTTTCTAATTCCATTCAGAAGGCTTTGTCTGTCATACCGCCTTCTAACAAATGTAAAAGTTCTTTTAAAACTTCTCATAAATTTGATGAATTTTTAAATGACCGACAAAATTCTGATTTATCTATCTCTGATGAGGATCTATCTTGTTCAGAAGATTCTGCCTCAGATATTGACACTGACAAATCTTCATATTTGTTTAAAATGAAGTATATTCGTTCCTTATTAAAAGAGGTGTTGATTGCATTAGATATGGAGGAGACTAGTCCTCTTGATATTAAAACTAGTAAACGTTTAAATTCAGGTTTTAAAGGTAGTTATTCCTGAGGTTTTTCCAGTTCCTGATGCTATTTCAGATGTGATTTCTAGGGAATGGAATAGACTGGGTACTTCTTTTACTCCTTCTTCAAGGTTTAAGAAATTGTATCGTTTGCTGACTGATAGATTGGAGTTTTGGAAAAAATCCCCAAAGTTGATGGGGCCATCTCTTCTCTTGCAAAGCGTACTACTATTCCTACGGCAGATAGTACTTCTTTTAAAGATCCTTTAGATAGGATACTTGAATCTTATCTACGGAAGGCTTATTTATGTTCAGGTCATCTTCTTAGGCCTGCTATTTCTTTGGCTGATGTTGCAGCTGCTTCAACTTTTTGGTTAGAAACCTTAGCGCAACAAGTACCAGATCATAATGTTTATAGCATTGCTAAGTTAATTCAACATGCTAATAATTTCATTTGTGATGCCATTTTTGATATCATTAGAATTGATGTTAGATATATGTCTTTAGCTATATTAGCTAGAAGAGCTTTATGGCTTAAATTTTGGAATGCTGATATGACTTCTAAATCAATGTTGCTATCTCTCTCTTTCCAAGGTAATACATTATTTGGTTCTCAGTTGGATTCAATTATTTCAACTGTCACTGGGGGGAAGGGAGCTTTTTTGCCTCAGGATAAAAAATCTAAGGGTAAATTTAAGGCTGCTAACCGTTTTCGTTCCTTTCGACAAAATAAGGAACAGAAACCTGATCCTTCCCCTAAAGGAACTGTTTCCAATTGGAAGCCTTCTTCAGGCTGGAATAAATCCAAGCCATTTAAAAGATCTAAATCAGCCCCCAAGTCCACATGAAGGTGCTGCCCTCATTCCAGCTCAGCTGGTAGGGGGCAGACTAAGATTTTTCAAGGATGTTTGGATCAATTCAGTCCAAAATCTTTGGATTCAGAACATTGTCTCTCAGGGGTATAGAATAGGTTTCAAAGTGAGACCGCCTGTGAGAAGTTTCTTTTTCTCACGCATACCAGTGAGCCCAGAAAAAGCTCAGGCTTTCCTGAAGTGTGTTTCAGACCTGGAGTTATCTGGGGTAATTGTGCCAGTTCCTTCTCAGGAACGGGGTCTGGGGTTTTATTCAAATCTGTTCATTGTCCCAAAGAAGGAGAATTCTTTCAGACCAGTTCTGGATCTAAATATTTTGAATCGTTATGTAAGAATACCAACATTCAAAATGGTGACTATAAGGACTATTCTGCCTTTTGTTCAGCAAGGGCATTCTATGTCCACAATAGACTTACAGGATGCATATCTTCATATTCAGATTCATCCAGATCACTATCAGTTCCTGAGATTCTCTTTTCTAGACAAGCATTACCAATTTGTTGCTCTTCCTTTTGGCCTAGCGACAGCTCCAAGGATCTTTTCAAAGGTTCTCGGTGCCCTACTCTCTGTAATCAGAGCGGGGTATTGCAGTGTTTCCTTATTTGGACGATATCTTGGTACTTGCTCAGTCTTTACGTTCTGCAGAATCTCACACAAATCAACTAGTGTTGTTTCTTCAAAGACATGGTTGGAGGATCAATTTACCAAAGAGTTCTTTGATTTCTCAGACAAGGGTAACCTTTTTAGGTTTACAAATAGATTCAGTATCCATGACTTTGTCTTTAACAGACAAGAGACGTCTGAAATTGGTTGCAGCTTGTCGGAACCTTCAGTTTCAATCATTCCCTTCAGTAGCTATGTGCATGGAGGTTTTAGGTCTCATGACTGCAGCATCGGACGCGATCCCCTTTGCTCGTTTTCACATGAGACCTCTTCAGCTTTGTATGCTGAGCCAATGGTGCAGGGATTATACAAAGATACCACAATTAATATCCTTAAATCCCAATGTTCGACTATCTCTGACTTGGTGGTTAGATCACCATCGTTTAGTTCAAGGGGGCCTCTTTTGTTCATCCAACCTGGACTGTGATCACAACAGATGCAAGTTATTCAGGTTGGGGAGCTGTCTGGGGATCTCTGACAGCGCAGGGGGTTTGGAAATCTCAAGAGGCGAGATTACCAATCAATATTTTGGAACTCTGTGCGATTCTCAGAGCTCTTCAGTTTTGGCCTCTACTGAAGAGAGAACCATTCATTTGTTTTCAGACAGACAATGTCACAACCGTGGCTTATGTCAATCATCAGGGTGGGACTCACAGTCCTCAAGCTATGAAAGAAGTATCTCGGATACTTGCTTGGGCGGAATCCAGCTCCTGTCTAATTTCTGCGGTCCATATCCCAGGTATAGACAATTGGGAAGCGGATTATCTCAGTCATCAGACTTTACATCCGGGAGAGTGGTCTCTTCACCCAGATGTGTTTTTTCAGATTGTTCAGATGTGGGGGCTTCCAGAAATAGATCTGGTGGCTTCTCATCTAAACAGGAAACTTCCCAGGTATCTGTCCAGGTCCAGGGATCCTTAGGCGGAAGCAGTGGATGCGTTGACACTTCCTTGGAATTATCAACCTGCTGATATTTTTCCGCCTCTAGTTCTTCTTCCAAGAGTGATTTCCAAAATCATAGTGGAGCGTTTGTTTGTACTGCTGGTGGCTCCAGAATGGCCACACAGGTTTTGATATGCGGATCTTATTCGGATGTCCAGTTGCCAACCTTGGCAACTTCCGTTAAGGCCAGACCTTCTATCTCAAGGCCCATTTTTCCATCAGGATCTGAAATCATTAAATTTGAAGGTATGGAGATTGAACGCTTAGTGCTTAGTCATAGAGGTTTCTTTGACTCACTGATTAATACTATGTTGCACGCTCATAAGTCTGTGTCTAGAAAGATTTATTATCGAGTTTGGAAGACTTACATTTCATGGTGCTCTTCTTATAAATTCTCTTGGCATTCTTTTAGAATTCCTAGAATTTTACAGTTTCTTCAGGATGGTTTAGATAAGGGTTTGTCTGCAAGTTCCTTGAAAGGACAAATCTCTGCTCTTTCTGTTCTGTTCCACAGAAAAATTGCTAATCTTCCAGATATTCATTGTTTTGTTCAGGCTTTGGTTCGTATCAAGCCTGTCATTAAATCAATCTCTCCTCCTTGGAGTCTTAATTTGGTTTCAAAGGCTTTACAGGTTCCTCCGTATGAGCCTATACATTCTCTGGACATTAAATTACTTTCTTGGAAAGTATTGTTCCTTTTGGCCATCTCTTCTGCTAGAAGAGTTTCTGAATTATCTGCTCTTTCTTGTGAGTCTCCTTTTCTGATTTTTCATCAGGATAAAGCGGTTTTGCGGACTTCGTTTAAATTTTTACCTAAAGTTGTGAACTCCAACAACATTAGTAGAGAAATTGTTGTCCCTTCTTTGTGTCCTAATCCTAAGAATTCTCTGGAGAGATCTTTACATTCTTTGGATGTGGTGAGAGCTTTGAAGTATTATGTTGAAGCTACTAAAGATTTCAGGAAGACTTCTAGTCTATTTGTTATCTTTTCTGGTTCTAGGAAAGGTCAGAAGGCTTCTGCCATTTCTTTGGCATCTTGGTTAAAGCTTTTGATTCATCTTGCTTATTTGGAGTCGGGTAAATCCCCGCCTCAGAGGATTACAGCTCATTCTACTAGGTCAGTTTCCACTTCCTGGGCTTTTAAGAATGAAGCTTCTGTTGATCAGATTAACAAAGTAGCAATTTGGTCTTCTTTGCATACTTTTTCTAAATTCTACCATTTTGATGTTTTCTCTTCTTCAGAAGCAGTTTTTGGTAGAAAAGTACTTCAGGCAGCTGTTTCAGTTTGATTCTTCTGCTTATAATTTCAGTTATTTTCATTATAAAGATTAAAACTTTTGATTTGGGTTGTGGATTAATTTTTCAGCGGAATTGGCTGTCTTTATTTTTATCCCTCCCTCTCTAGTGACTCTTGCGTGGAGTTCCACATCTTGGGTTTTTTCTATCCCATATGTCACTAGCTCATGGACTCTTGCCAATTACATGAAAGAAAACATAATTTATGTAAGAATTTACCTGATAAATTATTTTCTTTCATATTGGCAAGAGTCCATGAGACCCACCCTTTTTTATGGTGGTTATGATTTTTTTGTATAAAGCACAATTAGTCCAATTCCTTGTTGATGCTTTTTGCTCCTTTCTTATCACCCCACTTCTTGGTTATTCGTTAAACTGAATTGTGGGTGTGGTTGGTGGTGTATTTATAGGCATTTTGAGGTTTGTGAAACTTTGCCCCTCCTGGTAGGATTGTATATCCCATACGTCACTAGCTCATGGACTCTTGCCAATATGAAAGAAATGAATTTATCAGGTAAATTATTGCATACATTATGTTTTTTCTACAAAAGAAAAAAATACACCCCTAACAGTATACAAACCCTCACCCCCAAATCCACAAAAAATAAAGTACAACCTAATCTACCCATTAGTTAGTTTTTTTTTTATTTTGTGGGTTTGGCGGGGTGGGGGTTTGTAATGTTAGTGGGTCTTTTCATATTTTTTTTTAAAAAGAGCTGATTTCTTTAGGGCAATGCCCTACAAAAGGCCATTTTAAGGGCTATTGGTAGTTTATTATAGATTAGGTTTATTTTATTTTGGGGTGTTTTTTTTAAAGATAATTCATTGTTATTTTGTGTAATGTTTTTTTTTTTTCTTTTTGGGGTGGGTTTTTCGTTTTTAGAATAGCCATTTTTTATTTTTTAATGGGCAGCAAAAGAGCTGAATGCCCTTTTAAGGGCAATGCCCATATAAATGCCCTTTTCAGGGCAATGGGTAGATTAGGTTTTACTTTATTTTTATTTTGTGGGGGTGGGGTTTGTATACTGTTAGGGGGTGTTTGTTTTTCTTTTGTAGGAAAAGAGCTGATTTCTTTAGGGCAATGCCCTACAAAAGGCCCTTTTGAGGGCCCTTGGTAGTTTATTATAGATTAGGGTTTTTTATTTTGGGGTGTTTTGTTTTTTTAAACAGGGTATTAGAATAGGAATCATTTTTATTATTTTGGATAATTTTGTTTGTTATTTTTTGTGTTTTTTATTTTTTGTAATGGTAGGTTTTTTTAATTTTTGTGATGGTAGGTTTTAGTGTAAGGCAGCTTAGGTTTTATTTCACAGGTAAGTTTGTATTTATTTTAACTAGGTAGTTAGTAAATAGTTAATAACTATTTACGAACTAGGGGAGCGATCCGATATACGGCGCAGGTTTCAGCACAAGTGAGGGAACCCGTGCCGCCCGTAATTTCATCTCGTACATCGGGGTATTACATATACCCCGCCGGCAGTTCCTAAAGTGCCGTAAGTCTGATAAACTAGCGAATACGATGTCCAGAAATAAGCATAAGTACAAATTTCTGGAATCAGCAGTGACTTACGGCACTTTAGAAACTTTTAAATCTCCCGTAACTGTCTAACACACCTCCCAAAAATAAGCCCGACACGTATACCCCTATATCCGCAATCCCCCCTCTCACTCCTAATAATAAATGTATTAACCCCTAAACCGCCATAGCCCACACCGCAAGTAATAACTAAATTATTAACCCCTAAACCGCCATAGCCCACACCGCAATAAACCTATTCTAGTATTAACCCCTAAACCGCCATAGCCCACACCGCAAGTAATAACTAAATTATTAACCCCTAAACCGCCATAGCCCACTCTACAATAAACCTATTCTAGTATTAACCCCTAAACCGCCATAGCCCACACCGCAATAAACCTATTCTAGTATTAACCCCTAAACCACCATAGCCCACATAGCCTATTAAATCTATTAACCCCTAATCTGCCGCCGCCAACGTCGCCACCACTATAATAAAGTTATTAACCCCTAAACCTAAGTCTAACCCTAACACCCCCCTAACTTAATTATTATTTAAATAAATCTAAATAATATTACTATTATTAACTAAAGTATTCTTATTTAAAACTAAATACTAACCTATAAAATAAACCCTAAGATAGCTACAATATAATTAATAATTACATTATAGCTATTTTAGGATTTATTTTTATTTTACAGGCAACTTTGTATTTATTTTAACTAGGTACAATAGCTATTAAATAGTTAATAACTAGTTAATAGCTACCTATTTAAAATAATTACAAATTTACCTGTAAAATAAAACCTAACCTAAGTTACAATTACACCTAACACTACACTATCATTAAATAAATTAAATTAATTAACTACAATTAGCTAAAATTAAATACAATTAACTAAAATAAACTAAAGTACAAAAAAACTAACACTAAATTACATAAGAAAAAAAAATTACAAGAAGTTTAAACTAATTACACCTAATCTAAGCCCCCTAATAAAATAAAAAATCCCCCGAAAATAATAAAATGCCCTGCCCTATACTAAATTACAAATAACCCTTAAAAGGGCCTTTTGCGGGGCATTGCCCCAAAGTAATCAGCTCTTTTACCTGTAAAAAGAAATACAAGCCCCCCCAACATTACAACCCACGACCCACACACCCCTATTCTAAAACCCACCCAATCCCCCCTTAATAAAACCTAACACTACCCCCTTGAAGATCACCCTACCTTGAGCCGTCTCCACCCAGCCGGGCACAAGTGGTCATCTGATCCGTGCAGAAGTCTTCATCCGATGGGGCATTAGAGGACATCCAGACCGGCAGAAGTCTTTATCCTTTCCGGGCAGAAGAGGACATCCGGACCGGCAGCCGTCTTCATCCAAGCGGCATCTTCTATCTTCTTCCATTCGACGAGGTGCGGCTCCATCTTGAAGACATCCGATGCGGATTTAAAGGCTATTTGTAATTTAGTATAGGGTAGGGCATTTTATTATTTTGGGGGCTTTTTTATTTTATTAGGGGGCTTAGATTAGGTGTAATTAGTTTAAACTTCTTGTAATTTATTTATTTTTTCTGTAATTTAGTGTTTTTTTGTACTTTAGTTTATTTTAGTTAATTGTATTTAATTTTAGCTAATTGTAGTTAATTAATTTAATTTATTTAATGATAGTGTAGTGTTAGGTGTAATTGTAACTTAGGTTAGGTTTTATTTTACAGGTAATTTTGTAATTATTTTAACTAGGTAGCTATTAAATAGTTATTAACTATTTAATAGCTATTGTACCTAGTTAAAATAAATACAAAGTTGCCTGTAAAATAAAAATAAATCCTAAAATAGCTACAATGTAATTATTTATGATATTGTAGCTATCTTAGGGTTTATTTTATAGGTAAGTATTTAGTTTTATATAGGAATACTTTAGTTAATAATAGTAATATTATTTAGATTTATTTCAATAATAATTAAGTTAGGAGGGTGTTAGGGTTAGACTTAGGTTTAGGGGTTAATAACTTTATTATAGTGGTGGCGACGTTGGCGGCAGCAGATTAGGGGTTAATAGATTTAATAGACTATGTGGGCTATGGCGGTTTAGGGGTTAATACTAGAATAGGTTTATTGCAGTGTGGGCTATGGCCATTTAGGGGTTAATAATTTAGTTATTACTTGCGGTGTGGGCTATGGCAGTTTAGGGGTTAATACTAGAACAGGTTTATTGCGGTGTGGGCTATGGCAGTTTAGGAGTTAATAATTTAGTTATTACTTGCGGTGTGGGCTATGGCGGTTTAGGGGTTAATACTAGAATAGGTTTATTGCGGTGTGGGCTATGGCAGTTTAGGGGTTAATAATTTAGTTATTACTTGCGGTGTGGGCTATGGCGGTTTAGGGGTTAATACATTTATTATTAGGAGTGAGAGGGGGGATTGCGGATATAGGGGTAGACGTGTCAGGCTTATTTTTGGGAGGTGTGTTAGACAGTTACGGGAGATTTAAAATTTTAGTTAGTTTTCTCAGACGCCGGCAGTTTCTAAAGTGCCGTAAGTCACTGGTGACTCCATAAATTTGTACTTACGCTTATTTCTGGATATCACTAGTTTATCAGACTTACGGCACTTTAGGAACTGCCGGTGGGGTATATGTAATACCCTGATGTGCGAGGTAAAATTACGGGCGGCTCGGGTTCCCTTGTTTGCGCCGAAACCTGCGCCGTATATTGGATCACGCCCCTAGTATACCTAGTTAAAATAAATACAAACTTACCTGTGAAATAAAACCTAAGCTAGCTACAATATAACTATTAGTTATATTGTAGCTAGCTTAGGTTTTATTTTACATGTAAGCATGTATTTAGAATAGGTATTATTTAGTTAATAATTGTAACTTTAATTTAGGTATATTTTAATTATGTTAAAGTTAGGAGGTGTTAGGTTTAGGGTTATGTTTAGGGGTTAATAGTTTAATTTAGGTTGTTGCGATATGGGGGGCTGTCGGTTTAGGGGCAGGGGCGGACTGACAAGTCAGGTAATTTGGCCCTTGCCCGAGGGCCCGCATCTTAGAGGGCCCACCACCACTGCCATCATGCAGCTCTAAGGATTTTTTATTTTTATTATTTTACATAAATTACATTAAAAAAATTTTTTTATTATTTGCTGGAACTTTTTTTTAGGGGGGGCAGGAGATGGAGGGTCGTGGGTGCGGCGGGTGGGGGATGGGGTCGTGTGTTCAGGGGGGAGCGGAGCATGATGAACCCAGCCTAGGAGGAGGAAGAGAGCGGTAACGTACATTGCTTGTAAGGTTAGAGAAAGCCCAGACAGAAAGACTGAGATGACTGAAATAGCCTGAATACTTCAGACAATCCAAGTCTGCTCTATTTAAATGCATTGCTGATGATGACAAAATGTAAAGCAACAGGGGCAGAGGAACCGAGCACCCAGTTCCTTGTGCTATATGAAGAGCAGGTTTATTTTAACACTTCCTACTGCCATCACTATAAGAGTCCTCCCAAATATTATTACCAGTTATATTGCTGGACTCAATGTCTTAATATAAAGATTGAGAGGTTTATTAAAAACTGAATTTAATAATGAGCTATAGCTTATAGTACTAATAAATGGGCAATATTTTTACATTGATATAATCCTATTATATAAAAGGCCAAGTGTGTTTGTCCGAAGCTGTCATGCACAGTAGAGACAGCACGAGGACAAGCACACCTGGCCTTACCTGACATGCTGTTGCTGCAAAAGTGTGCGTGACCGGGTGGGAGTGTGGGCGTGGTCGGGCGTGGTCGTGGCCCACGGGGAACATGGGTGTGGACGGGTGTGGTCGGCGCAAGAGAGAGGGGAGAGAAATAGAAAGAGAGGGGGAGAGACAAAAAGAGATAGGAAAGAGCTAAAGAGAGGGGGAAGAGCAGAAGAGAGGGGAAAGTGCAGAAGAGAGGGGGGAGAGAGAGCAAAATAGAGGGAAGAGAGAGAAAAAGAGAGGGGAAGAGAGAGAAAAATTGAGGGGAAGAGAGAGAAAAAGAGAGGGGGGAGAGAGAGCAATAAAGAAGGGGGAGAGAGAGAGAAAAAAAGAGGGGGGAGATAGAGAAAAAGAGAGGGGGAGAGAGAGCAAAAGAGAGGGGGAGAGAGAGCAATAGAGAGGGGGAGAGAGAGAGCAAAAGAGAGGGATGATGAGAGAGAGCAAAAGAGAGGGGAGAGAGACAGAGCAAAAGAGAGGGATGGAGAGAGAGAGCAAAAAAAAGGAGAGAAACAGAGCAAAAGAGAGGGGGAGAGAGAGAGTGCAAAAAAGAGGGGGAGAGAGCACAAAATATAGTGGGGGGGAGAAAGAGTGCAAAAGAGAGGGGGAGAGAGAGAGCACAAAAGAGAGGGGGAGAGAGAGATCGCAAAAGAGAGGGGGAGAGAGAACGCAAAAGAGAGGGGGAGAGAGAGCACAAAAGAAACGGGGAGAGAGTGCAAAATAAAGGGGGGAGAGAAAGCAAAAGAGAGGAGGAGAGAGGGAGCAAAAGAGAGGGGGGAGAGAGAGCGCAAAAGACTGAAGAGCTCTGAAAATTGCACGGAGTTCCAAAATATTGATTGGTAATCTCACCTCCTGAGATTCCCAAACCCCTTGTGCTGTCAGAGACCCCCAAACAGCTCCCCAACCTGTCAGACTTGCATCTGTTGAAATCACAGTCCAGGTTGGAAGAACAATAAGAAGCCCCCTGAACTAAACGATGGTGGTCTGTCCACCACGTCAGAGAGTGTCGTACAATCGGTTTTAAAGATATTAATTGAGATATCTTTGTATAATCCCTGCACCACTGGTTCAGCATACAGAGCTGGAGAGGTCGCATGTGAAAATGAGCAAAGGGGACCGCGTCCAATGCAGCAGTCATAAGACCTAGAATTTCCATGCATAAGGCTACCGAAGGGAAAGATTGAGACTGAAGGTTTCGACAAGCTGAAACCAATTTCAGACGTCTCTTGTCTGTCAGAGACAGAGTCAAGGACACTGAATCTATCAGGAAACCTAAAAAGGTTACCCTTGTCTGAGGAATCAACTAACTTTTTGGTAAATTGATCCTCCAACCATGTTCTAGAAGAAACAACACTCATAAAAGACTGGAAAGGTTCTTTCTAGTGAAAATGAGCAAAGGGAATTGAATCCAATGCTGTGGCCATAAGACCTAAAACTTCTGTGCATATATAGCAACTGAAGGAAATAATAGAGACTAAAGGTACCGACAGACGGAACCCAATAGAATTATCCCTTGTCTGATAGAGACAAAGACAGTGACACAAACTATCTGGAAACCTAAAAAAGGTGACCCTTGTGTGAGGAATCAAGAGCTTTCGAAAAAAAGATCCTCTAACTATGTCCTGAAGAGCAAGTGAATCATATGAGATTCCGCATCCTCAGAAAATAATCTGAATGAAAACAGAAAAATGAAAATATGCATTTATTGTATCTAATGAAAACAAATAATGCTATCAATGACCATAAAAAGGCAAAATAGTTTGAATAAAACTCCAAACCCGGTTCCTAAAAAAGGAACTGGAAGAAATACCCCAGAAGATTCCAGGTCTGAGCAGCGCTTGAACCCCATGGGTGCCCAGCCATGCTTCAACAGTACCCAAAATATATAGGACAGAAACACACTTAAAGAAAGTGTTAGCCTTACTGGAATAAAATCAAAGAAATTTGGACAAAATAGAACCAAATACATTTCAAAGAAGTCTTAACCTGCCCCTTACCAGCCAAGCTGGAATACGGCACGTACATCGCAATATTAGGGAGCTGATTTCGAACCCCAATTATAAACATGTTACTTGGGAAAGAACTCAGGAATTTGTTCCTTAATAAGAACAACCAAACTAGTATAAGCTTAAGGTTTTAGTCTTAGAACTCAATCTTGAAGCCCAGAGTAACAGTTAAGAATTGAATCCAATTATAAAACAAATAATTGATTATCTTAGAACAAAAGAAATATGGATTTTTTTTTATTATTTTTTTGGTTTTGGTATGCGGATCTTGTCCGGATGGCCACTTGCCAACCGTGGACTCTTCCGTTAAGACCAGACCTTCTATCACAAGGTCCTTTTTTCCAACAGGATCTCAAATCCTTAAATTTGAAGGTATGGAGATTGAACGCTTGATTCTCAGTCATAGAGGTTTCTCTGACTCTCTGATTAATACTATGTTACAGGCTCATAAATCTGTATCTAGGAAGATATATTATCGAGTCTGGAAGATTTACATTTCTTGGTGTTTTTCTCATCATTTTTCTTGGCATTCTTTTAGAATTCCTAGAATTTTACAGTTTCTTCAGGATGGTTTGGATAAAGGTTTGTCTGCAAGTTCCTTGAAAGGACAAATCTCTGCTCTTTCTGTTCTTTTTCACAGAAAGATTGATAGTCTTCCTGATATTCATTGTTTTGTACAAGCTTTGGTTCGCATAAAACCTGTTATTAAGTCAATTTCTCCTCCTTGGAGTTTGAATTTGGTTCTGGGGGCTCTTCAAGCTCCTCCGTTTGAACCTATACATTCGCTGGACATTAAATTACTTTCTTGGAAAGTTTTGTTTCTCTTGGCCATCTCTTCTGCTAGAAGAGTTTCTGATTTATCTGCTCTTTCTTGTGAGTCTCCTTTTCTGATTTTTCATCAGGATATGGCGGTGTTGCGAACTTCTTTTAATTTTTACCTACGGTTGTGAATTCTAACAACATTAGTAGAGAAATTTTGGTTCCTTCATTGTGTCCTAATCCTAAGAATTCTAAGGAAAGATCGTTGCATTCTTTGGATGTAGTTAGAGCTTTGAAATATTATGTTGAAGCTACTAAAAATTTCCGAAAGACTTCTATTCTATTTGTTATCTTTTCCGGGTTCTAGGAAAGGTCAGAAGGCCTCTGCCATTTCTTTGGCGTCTTGGTTAAAGTCTTTGATTCATCATGCTTATGTCGAGTCGGGTAAAACTCCGCCTCAAAGGATTACAGCTCATTCTACTAGGTCAGTTTCTACTTCCTGGGCGTTTAGGAATGAAGCTTCGGTTGATCCGATTTGCAAAGCAGCAACTTGGTCTTCTTTGCATACTTTTACTAAATTCTACCATTTTGATGTGTTTTCTTCTTCAGAAGCAGTTTTTGGTAGAAAAGTACTTCAGGCAGCTGTTTCAGTTTGATTCTTCTGCTTATAATTTCATTTTTTTTCATTATAAGATTTAAACTTTATTTTGGGTGTGGATTATTTTCAGCGGAATTGGCTGTCTTTATTTTATCCCTCCCTCTCTAGTGACTCTTGCGTGGAAGATCCACATCTTGGGTATTCATTATCCCATACGTCACTAGCTCATGGACTCTTGCTAATTACATGAAAGAAAACATAATTTATGTAAGAACTTACCTGATAAATTCATTTCTTTCATATTAGCAAGAGTCCATGAGGCCCACCCTTTTTTGTGGTGGTTATGATTTTTTTGTATAAAGCACAATTATTCAAATTCCTTATTTTTTATGCTTTCGCACTTTTGTCTTATCACCCCACTTCTTGGCTATGCGTTAAACTGATTTGTGGGTGTGGTGAGGGGTGTATTTATAGGCATTTTGAGGTTTGGGAAACTTTGCCCCTCCTGGTAGGAATGTATATCCCATACGTCACTAGCTCATGGACTCTTGCTAATATGAAAGAAATGAATTTATCAGGTAAGTTCTTACATAAATTATGTTTTTTGAGTAACCAGCTCCTACTGAGCATGTGCAAGAGTTCACTGACTATACGTATATGCATTTGTGATTGGCTGATTGCTATCACATGGTACAGGGGGAGTGGAAATATACATAACTTTGAAATTTGTTAGAAAAAAATCTACTACTTATTTGAAATTCAGAGTAAATGCTATTGTATTGTCTTGTTATCTTGCATTTGTTGATTATGCAAATGTACTGTGTTGACTGGTCCTTTAACCAGAGAAATGGAAGGAACGTGGATAATCCCTTGCATGCATTAGGAATTCAAGCATGCAAGTATTAATAGTGTAGCACAGAACTACATGAAGATCTCCATTACTTGTTTACCCTCTGTTTATCACACCATTGGTTTAGCTCTCAAGCAATATCCAACATGAATTGTACTGAGCATCCCATATAAGTCTATTAATTGAGGGATTTAGCGAATCCACCAAATGCAACATGCATATGTTAGTGCACCTTAGACTTATTGCTTGAACAATAAAAAATAATATTTTTGCGCTCCGCCTGTAATCTAGGCTGCACTGTTCAAACATCTTAAAAATTTTATTAAAAAAAAATTATAATAATGTGTAGTTGTTATACACAAGTGTATTGTTTTTCACAGCTGCATACAAAACTGACACCAATCTCCCAATGATCAGTGAGAATAAGCTTTGGTGATGAAAAATTAAATTAGAGTACTTTACAATAATTTTATAAATCCGGATAGGACTTTTATTAAGAATAATATTGTAAACTGACTGTAAAATCCAAACTGTAGCTTTCCCTGATTAATTAATTGCAGTTAAATAGTATATTTGACAACATATTTTAAGGGACAGTGAACCCAAATTTTTTCTTTCTTTCATGTAATTAGCAAGAGTCCATGAGCTAGTGACGTATGGGATATACATTCCTACCAGGAGGGGCAAAGTTTCCCAAACCTTAAAATGCCTATAAATACACCCCTCACCACACCCACAATTCAGTTTTACAAACTTTGCCTCCTATGGAGGTGGTGAAGTAAGTTTGTGCTAGATTCTACGTTGATATGCGCTCCGCAGCAGGTTGGAGCCCGGTTTTCCTCTCAGCGTGCAGTGAATGTCAGAGGGATGTGAGGAGAGTATTGCCTATTTGAATGCAATGATCTCCTTCTACGGGGTCTATTTCATAGGTTCTCTGTTATCGGTCGTAGAGATTCATCTCTTACCTCCCTTTTCAGATCGACGATATACTCTTATATATATACCATTACCTCTGCTGATTTTCGTTTCAGTACTGGTTTGGCTTTCTACAACATGTAGATGAGTGTCCTGGGGTAAGTAAGTAAGCTTATTTTCTGTGACACTCTAAGCTATGGTTAGGCACTTTTTTATAAAGTTCTAAATATATGTATTCAAACATTTATTTGCCTTGACTCAGGATGTTCAACATTCCTTATTTTCAGACAGTCAGTTTCATACTTGGGATAAATGCATTTGTTTCAATCATTTTTTCTTACCTTAAAAAATTTGACTTTTTCCCTGTGGACTGTTAGGCTCGCGGGGGCTGAAAATGCTTCATTTTATTGCGTCATTCTTGGCGCAGACTTTTTTGGCGCAAATTTTTTTTTCTGTTTCCGGCGTCATACGTGTCGCCGGAAGTTGCGTCATTTTTTGACGTTTTTTTGCGTCAAAAGTGTCGGCGTTCCGGATGTGGCGTCATTTTTGGCGCCAAAAGCATTTAGGCGCCAAATAATGTGGGCGTCTTTTTTGGCGCTAAAAAATATGGGCGTCATTTTTGTCTCCACATTATTTAAGTCTCATTATTTATTGCTTCTGGTTGCTAGAAGCTTGTTCACTGGCATTTTTTTCCCATTCCTGAAACTGTCATTTAAGGAATTTGATCAATTTTGCTTTATATGTTGTTTTTTCTTTTACATATTGCAAGATGTTCCACGTTGCAACTGAGTCAGAAGATACTTCAGGAAAATCGCTGCCCAGTGCTGGAGCTACCAAGCTAAGTGTATCTGCTATAAACTTTTGGTATCTGTTTCTCCAGCTGTTGTTTGTATTGCATGTCATGACAAACTTATTAATGCAGATAAAATTTCCTTTAGTACTGTTACATTACCTGTTGCTGTTCTGTCAACATCTAATTTTCAGAGTGTTCCTGATAACATAAGAGATTTTATTTTTTAAATCCATTAAGAAGGCTATGTCTGTTATTTCTCCTTCTAGTATACATAAAAGTCTTTTAAAACTTCTCTTTTTTCAGATGAATTTTTAAATGAACATCATCATTCTGATACTGATAATGGTTCTTCTGGTTCAGAGGTTTCTGTCTCAGAGGTTGATGCTGATAAATCTTTGTATTTGTTCAAGATGGAATTTATTCGTTCTTTACTTAAAGAAGTATTAATTGCATTAGAAATAGAGGATTCTGGTCCTCTTGATACTAAATCTAAACGTTTAAATAAGGTTTTTAAATCTCCTGTAGTTATTCCAGAAGTGTTTTCTCTCCCTGATGCTATTTCTGAAGTAATTTCCAGGGAATGGAATAATTTGGGTAATTCATTTACTCCTTCTAAACGTTTAAGCAATTATATCCTGTGCCATCTGACAGATTAGAGTTTTGGGACAAAATCTCTAAGGTTAATGGGGCTGTCTCTACTACTGCTAAACGTACTACTATTCCTATGGCAGATAGTACTTCATTTAAGGATCCTTTAGATAGGAAAATTGAATCCTTTCTAAGAAAAGCTTACTTATGTTCAGGTAATCTTCTTAGACCTGCTATATTTTTAGCGGATGTTGCTGCAGCTTCAACTTTTTGGTTAGAAGCTTTAGCGCAACAAGTAACAGATCATAATTTTATAGCATTATTATTATTCTATAACATGCTAATAATTTTATTTGTGATACCATCTTTTGATATCATTAGAGTTGATGTCAGGTATATGTCTCTAGCTATTTTAGCTAGAAAAGCTTTATGGCTTAAAACTTGGAATGCTGATATGTCTTCTAAGTCAACTTTGCTTTCCCTTTCTTTCCAGGGTAATAAATTATTCGATTTTCAGTTGGATTCTATTATCTCAACTGTTACTGGAGGGAAGGGAACTTTTTTACCAAAGGATAAAAAAAATCTAAGGTAAATTTAGGTCTAATAATCATTTTCGTTCCTTTCCTCACAACAAGGAACAAAAGCCTGATCTTTCATCCTCAGGAGCGGTATCAGTTTGGAAACCATTTCCAGTTTGGATTATATCCAAGCCTTATAGAAACCTATAGCCAGCTCCTAAATACCCATGAAGGTGCGGCCCTCATTCCAGCTCAGCTGGTATGGGGCAGTTTACGTTTTCTTCAAGGAAATTTGGATCAATTCCGTTCACAATCTCTGGTTTCAGAACATTGTTTCAGAAAGGTACAGAATTGGCTTCAAGTTAAGGCCTCCTGCAAAGAGATTTTTTTCTTTCCCGTGTCCCAGTAAACACAGCAAAGGCTCAGCATTTCTGAAATGTGTTTCAGATCTAGAGTTGGCTGGAGTAATTATGCCAGTTCCAGTCCTGGAACAGGGGCTGGGGTTTTATTCTATCTCTTCATTGTACCAAAGAAGGTCAATTCCTTCAGACCAGTTCCGGATCTATCTATATTGAATCGTTATGTAAGGATACCAACATTCAAGATGGTAACTGTAGGACTATCCTGCCTTTTGTTTAGCAAGGGCATTATATGTCTACAATAGATTTACAGGATGCATATCTGCATATTCCGATTCATCCAGATCACTTTTAGTTTCTGAGATTCTCTTTTTAGACAAGCATTACCAGTTTTGTGGCTCTACTGTTTGGCCTAGCGTCAGCTCCAAGAATTTTTTTCAAAGGTTCTCGGTGCCCTTCTGTCTGTAATCAGAGAACAGGGTTTTGGTATTTCCTTTTTTTGAACGATATCTTGGTACTTGCTCAGTCTTTACTTTTTCGCAGAATCTCATACGAATCGACTTGTGTTGTTTCTTCAAGATCATGGTTGGAGGATCAATTTACCAATCAGTTCATTGTTTCCTCAGACAAGGGTAACCTTTTTAGGTTTCCAGATAGATTCAGTGTCTATGACTCTGTCCTTGTCAGATAAGAGAAGTTTAACATTGATATCAGCTTGTCAAAACCTTCAGTCACAATCATTCCCTTTGGTAGCCTTATGCATGGAAATTTTAGGTCTTAGGACTGCCGCATCGGATGCGATCTCCTTTGCTTGTTTTCACATGCGACCTCTTCAGCTCTGTATGCTGAACCAGTGGTGCAGGGATTACACAAAGATATCTCAATTAATATCTTTAAACTGATTATACGACACTCTCTGACATGGTGGACAGTTCACCATCGTTTAGTTCAGGGGGCTTCTTTGTTCTTCCGACCTGGACTATAATCTCAACAGATGCAAGTCTTACAGGTTGGGGAGCTGTGTGGGGGTCTCTGACGGCACAAGGGGTTTGGGAATCTCAGGAGGTGAGATCACCGATCAATATTTTTGAACTCCGTGCAATTTTCAGAGCTCTTCAGTCTTGGCCTCTTCTGAAGAGAGAGTTGTTCATTTGTTTTCAGATAGACAATGTCACAGCTGTGGCATACATCAATCATCAAGGAGGGACTCACAGTCCTCTGGCTATGAAAGAAGTATCTCGAATTTTGGTTTGGGCGGAATCCAGCTCCTGTCTAATCTCTGCGGTTCATATCCCAGGTATAGACAATTGGGAAGCGGATTATCTCAGTCGCCAAACGTTGCATCCGGGCGAATGGTCTCTTCACCCAGAGGTATTTCTTCAGATTGTTCAAATGTGGGAACTCCCAGAAATAGATCTGATGGCTTCTCATCTAAACAAGAAACTTCCCTGGTATCTGTCCAGATCCCGGGATCCTCGGGCGGAAGCAGTGGATACATTATCACTTCCTTGGAAGTATCATCCTGCCTATATCTTTCCGCCTCTAGTTCTTCTTCCAAGAGTATTCTCCAAGATTCTAAAGGAATGCTCGTTTGTCCTGCTGGTAGCTCCAGCATGGCCTCACAGGTTTTGGTATGCGGATCTTGTCCGGATGGCCTCTTGCCAGCTGTGGACTCTTCCGTTAAGACCAGACTTTCTGTCGCAAGGTCCTTTTTTTCCATCAGGATCTCAAATCCTTAAATTTTAAGGTATGGAGTTTGAACGCTTGATTCTTGGTCAAAGAAGGTTTCTCTGACTCTGTGATTAATACTATGTGACAGGCTCGTAAATCTGTATCTAGTGAGATATATTATAGAGTCTGGAAGACTTATATTTCTTAGTGTCTTTCTCATCATTTTTTCTTGGCATTCTTTTTGAATACCGAGAATTTTTCAGTTTCTTCAGGATGGTTTAGATAAAGGTTTGTCCGCAAGTTCCTTGAAAGGACAAATCTCTGCTCTTTCTGTTCTTTTTTCACAGAAGGATTGCTAATCTTCCTGATATTTCATTGTTTTGTACAAGCTTTGGTTCGTATAAAACCTGTCATTAAGTCAATTTCTCCTCTTTGGAGTTTGAATTTGGTTCTGGGGGCTTTTCAAGCTCCTCCTTTTGAACCCATGCATTCTTTGGTCGTTATATTACTTTCTTGGAAAGTTTTGTTTCTTTTGGCCATCTCTTCTGCCAGAAGAGTCTCTGAATTATCTGCTCTTTCTTGTGAGTCTCCTTTTCTAATTTTTCATCAGGATGAGGCGGTGCTGCGAACTTCTTTTGAATTTTTTACCTAAGGTTGTGAATTCTAACAACCTTAGTATAGAAATTGTGGTTACTTCATTATGTCCTAATCCTATAAATTCTAAGGAGAAATCATTGCATTCTTTGGATGCTGTTAGAGCTTTGTATTATTTGTCATCTTTTCCGGTTCTAGAAATGGCCAGAAAGCTTCTGCCATTTCTTTGGCATCTTGGTTGAAATCTTTATTTCATCATGCTTATGTTGAGTCGGGTAAAACTCCGCCTCTAAGGATTACAGTTCATTCTACTAGGTCAGTTTCTACTTCCTGGGTGTTTAGGAATGAAGCTTCGATTGATCAGATTTGCAAAGCAGCAACTTGGTCCTCTTTGCATACTTTTTCTAAATTCTACCATTTTGATGTGTTTTCTTCTTCTGAAGCAGTTTTTGGTAGAAAAGTACTTCAGGCAGTGGTTTCAGTTTGAATCTTCTGCTTATGTTTTTCATTAAACTTTATTTTGGGTGTGGATTATTTTCAGCAGGAATTGGCTGTCTTTATTTTATCCCTCCCTCTCTAGTGACTCTTGTGTGGAAAGATCCACATCTTGGGTAGTCATTATCCCATACGTCACTAGCTCATGGACTCTTGCTAATTACATGAAAGAAAACATAATTTATGTAAGAACTTACCTGATAAATTCATTTCTTTCATATTAGCAAGAGTCCATGAGGCCCGCCCTTTTTTGTGGTGGTTATGATTTTTTTGTATAAAGCACAATTATTCCAATTCTTTTTTTTTTTCTTATCACCCCACTTCTTGGCTATTCGTTAAACTGAATTGTGGGTGTGGTGAGGGGTGTATTTATAGGCATTTTAAGGTTTGGGAAACTTTGCCCCTCCTGGTAGGAATGTATATCCCATACGTCACTAGCTCATGGACTCTTGCTAATATGAAAGAAATGAATTTATCAGGTAAGTTCTTACATAAATTATGTTTTCATGATTCAGATAGAGCATGCAATTTTAAGCACCTTTCTAATTTACTCCTATAATCACATTTTCTTCATTCTCTTAGTATCTTTATTTGAAATGCAAGAATGTAAGTTTAGATGCCGGCCCATTTTTGGTGAACAACCTGGGTTGTCCTTGCTGATTGGTGGATAAATTCATCCACCAATAAAAAAAGCTGTCCAGAGGTCTGAACCAAAAAAAAAGCATAGATGCCTTCTTTTTCAAATACAGATAGCAAGAGAATGAAGAAAAATTGATAATAGGAGTAAATTAGAAAGTTCCTTAAAATTGCATGCTCTATCTTAATCACGAAAGAAAAAATTTGGGTTCAGTGTCCCTTTAATCAGAGCAGTCTTGATGCAGTATAAGCCTAAATATTCTCTATTTGTTTATGAATTGCAAGCGCAAATTGTAGGTGCGTGTGTACAGAATGTGTATGTGTGTGCAGAATATATGTGTGTGTGTATACAGAATATGTGTGTGTGCAGAATATATGTGTGTATACAGAATATGTGTGTGTGTGTGTGTGCAGAAAATATGTGTGTGTGTATACAGAATGTGTGTGCAGAATATATGTGTGTGTGTATACAGAATATGTGTGTGTGTGTGCAGAAAATATGTGTGTGTGTATACAGAATGCGTGTGTGTGTGTGTATACAGAATATGTGTGTGTGCATACAGAATGTGTGTGTGTATACAGAATGTGTGCGTGTATACAGAATATGTATGTGTGTGCAGAATATATGTAGGTGTGTGCATACAGAATATGTGTGTGTGTGTGTGTGTGTATATACAGAATATGTGTGTGTGTGCAGAATATATATGTGTGTGTATACAGAATGTGTGTGTGTGCAGAATATATATGTGTGTGTGTGCAGAATATATGTGTGTGTATACAGAATATGTGTGTGTGTATGTTTGTGTGTGCAGAATATAGGTGTGTGTACAGAATGTATGTGTATGTACAGAATATATGTGTGTGTACAGAATATGTGTGTGTGTACAAAATATGTGTGTGTGCGTGTACAGAATATGTGTGTGTGCGTGTACAGAATATGTGTGTGTGCGTTTACAAAATATGTGTGTGCGTACAGAATATATATGTGTGTGAACATAATGTGTGTGTCTGTGTACAGAATATGTGTGTGTGTATACAGAATATGTGTGTGTGTACAGAATGTGTATGTGTGTTTTTATATATATATATATACAGAATGTGGGTGTACAGTACAGAATATGTCTCTGTGTGTATAGAATGTGTCTGTGTGTGTACAAAATATGTCTCTGTGTTTATAGAATGTGTGTGTGTGCTGAATATGTGTGTGTGCTGAATATGTGTATTTGTGTGTGTACAGAATATGTTTGTGTATATGTGTGTTTACAGAAATGTGCTTGTATGTAGGGAATGAAAGAGAGGGCAGAAGACAGAGGAAAGCAAGGGAGACTCTTTTACATGACCAACTCATAGTAGGCAGCGCACTGGGCACTCCACTTTAGGCGACTCAGCCCAAGGCAATAAATAATAAAAACAGAACTTGACTTGACTTTGCAGTGGTGTGAACCAATTCACTTGTATCAGGAAGACAGCAGCTGCAGCACTATGCATTAGTTTGCAATAGGCAGCACATTTGAAGACAGGACTCGGATCTGGGGTATTTAGGTTTCAAGTAGATCAGGGCTGGAGTGGGCTGGGGTTGCAGGTTGCCTATATGGGATGTAAAATGTATCAACTGCTACAAAAATAAACAAAAAAACATCAAATGTACTTTTAAACTTCTGGGACCAGTACATGAATGAGTATATTTAATATTGGGTTGGAGTTAACCATTTTCAGAAATACAATCCACTACAAATAACAGTACACATGGTTAAAGGGACAGTCAAAACCAAAAAAAAAACTTTCATGATTCAATTAGGGCATGTAATTTTAAACAACTTTCAAATTTACTTTTATCACCAATTTTGCTTTGTTCTCTTGGTATTCTTAGTTGAAAGCTAAACCTAGGAGGTTCATATGCTAATTTCTTAGACCTTGAAGGCCGCCTCTAATCTGAAAGCATTTTGACAGTTTTTTACCACTAGATGGCATTAGTTCATGTGTTAAAACAAAAGATGTCACAGGATCTTAAGAGTATAACTAAACAGGACAAATATAAATTTAAAATATCTATTTGAAATATAAAAATATTAAGAGTGAACCTATATCTCACAAGCGCAGAAGATTAACCACAAAAGTGGACACAGGATTAATCACAACAGTTATATCTTAAGAATAAATTCCACTATGAAGGTGCCGGTTACAAAAACAGATTTATTCAAAACAGTATTCACAAATGTAAAAATATTGATACTAAGACATAAAATGTAAATATTTTAATTACATAAACATTGTAAAAATTATTATATATAAAGGTCGACCTATTTAAATACACAATACAGATACAATTAAAAAAAACAAAAAAAAAACAAGGAACTCTGGTGTAAAAGTTCTTAAAAATATTTGGGACTTTATTCCTAGAGTAGCAGCTGTGTAGTACCCCTGTAAAGCCTAAATGTTCGTGTCAAGGCTATATTGCAATGTGGCAGTCTTATTCAGCTTGTAACATATGTTAATCCAGAGATCTCTATGCGGAAGTGCATGAAGTTTAATGGAACCGTCCGATTGGTTGTTACAGATGACACTGTGCTCCTACGGACAGAGAGTCCTCTTAGTGTGTTATCAATTAGAAATAACAAATGTATATCCAAACTCACATATCAGTTAACAGGAGCCGGCTTCCAATATGCAAAGCACCGATCGTGCCGTGGACCACCCACAAAGTGTGCGGGTTAGATGTTGGGCAGGGGTGCTAAGCTGTACAAATAAACTGGATTCGGCTAGAAACCCGGTGACACAATGCAGTATTCTTTTACGGGTTTAGAATTGGTATTACAAAACTAAACATCAAAGACCCGCCTCAGAGGTCAGTACTGCTGTTTTCACCATAAAAGGTTATTTTGCCTGAATCAGAGGTTTAAAATATCAAAAGCTCCCTTTCTGGAGCAGCAGAACGAGCAGGGAGCTCTTGATATTTTAACCGGCACCTTCATAGTGGAATTTATTCTTAAAATATAACTGTTGTGATTAATCCTGTGTCCACTTTTGTGGTTAATCTTCTGCGCTTGTGAGATATAGGTTCACTCTTAATATTTTTATATTTCAAATAGATATTTTGAATTAGTTCATGTGTTTCATATAAATAACATTGAGCTCATGCACGTGAATTTACTGAGGAGTGAGCACCGACTGGTTAAAATGCAAGTCTGTCAAATGAACTGAAATAAGGGGGCAGTCTGCAGAAGCTTAGATACAAGGTAATCACATAGGTAAAAAAGTGTATTATTATAACTATGTGGGTTATGCAAAACTGGGGAATGAGTAATAAAGGGAATATCCATCTTTTTAAACAACAAAAACTCTGGTGTTGACTGTCCCTTTAATGAATATGTATATATTTAAAGGGACATGAAACCCAAATTTTTTCTTTCATGATTTGCAATTTAAACAACTTTCTAATTTACTTATATTATCTAATTTGTTTCATTCTCTTGATATTATTTGCTGAAAAGCATATCTAGATAGGCTCAGTAGCTGCTGATTGGTGGGTCCACATAGATGCTTTGTGTGATTGACTCACCCCTATGCATTGCTATTTCTTCAACAAAGGATATCTAAAAAAATAAAACAAATTAGATAATAGAAGTAAATTTGAATGTTGTTTAAAATTACATTCTCTAACTGAATCATGAAAGAAAAATTTTGGGTTTAGTGTCCCTTTAAGTCATATATGTCAGAGATAACAGAAAAAGTGAAAATCAAGGGCAAGAAAAAAAAACTATGCAATATTACTGTGAGAGAACGCTACAACCGTAACTTGTAGCCAAGGGAGATAAACAGCCTAACAAGTTTTCCTTACAAAATACCCTCTATAACAGCTTGGATTTGTCTTTAAAATATCACTCAGGGTAAGTAAAAGGCTCTTTTTATTTGAATCCTCAAAACCAGACTCCAGCTGTCCTCCACCAATATACTGGACAATCTATTATGGGCATAATGATACTTGGGTAACACAATGCCCCACCTAACAGCACTACCTTAGTCCCAATGTTAATCCCATGATGTATATTTTTGATAGCTAATAAGTAAGTTTACCCCTTGGCTGCCAGTAACATACAAATTAATTATTTAAGCTCTTTAAAGGGACACTCAGGTTTTATTACATTTTCATGATTCAGATACAGCATGTCGTTTTAAACAACTTTCCAATTTACTTCCATTAAAAAAAAATGTGCACAGTCTTTTATATTTACACTTTTTGAGTCACCAAGTCCTACTGAGCATGTGCAAGAATTCACAGACTATACGTATATGCATTTGTGATTGGCTGATTGCTATCACATGGAACAAGGGGAGTGGAAATATACATAAATTTGAAATTTGTTAGAAAAAAATCTACTACTCATTTGAAATTCAGAGTAAATGCTATTGTATTGACTTGTTATCTTGCATTTGTTGATTCTGCAAATCTACTTTGTTTACTGGTCCTTTAACTGTCAGTAACAAATAAACAGAAGTTATTTTAACCCCTTGTCTGCCCCTCCATACTGTAGTGTAGGGCAGGGGTATTTTGATTTTTGCACAAGAACGTGTTAATTTACAATATATAGTTTTTATTAAAAATATTTAATGAAAACATTTTCTCTTTATATGACAATTAAAAACATGATGGGGAGGGGCATATGAGGTGGGAGGGGCACAGGAGATGGGACGGGAAACAGGGTAGAGGAGGGTCAGAGGAGGTAGGTAGGTGGAGCAAAGAGGAGGCGGGGGCCCTGCCACACATTTGCCCGGGGGCCCTGGTTGGACTCAGTCCACCCCTGTTTAGGGGTTAATAGGTTTATTTAGTGGTAGTGATGTGGGAGGCCAGAGGTTTAGGGGTTAATAACTTTATTTAGTGGCGGTGATGTTGGGAAGTGGCGGAATAGGGGTTAATATCGTTAATATAGTGTGGATGATGTTGGGGTGCGGGGGAATAGGGGTTAATATCTTTAGTATAGTGGCAACAATGTCGGGGAGCAGCGGAATAGGGGTTAATACATTTTATTAGTGGCGGCGATGTCGGGAGCAGCAGATTAGGGGTTAATAACTTTAAAATAGTGTGTTGCAATGCAGGAGGAGTTTAGTTATGAGTTTTATGTAACAGTTTTGTTGCGTAAAACTCATAACTACTGCTCTCATATGGCGGTACGGATCGTGTTGGTATAGGGTATAACGCAAGCTTTTTAGCCTCACCGCAAAACTTGTAATGGCAGAGCTATGGAAGTCCCATGAAAAAACGTCATTGCGGGACTGACGTTGCGTTACAGGCTAAAAGGCTTGCGGTACAGCTATACCGACAAGACTCGTAATGGCTGCTTAGCTGTTTTAGCTCTGAAATTACCATTTTTTCCGCGCTAAAACACGAACGCACAACTAGTAATCTACCTGATAGTAAGTACTCCAAATATTACTCCTTTTAGCTGTTTAATTTGATCAATATCTAAAAAAGTTATCTTGCCGTCTTTTCTGACACTGTGAATTACTAATCATTTTCACTGTGACTTTGATTGTAAATATGGATCGAGCAGACTTTGTAAGAAGTATCACTCAGATAACATAATTTTAATTTTACAACTTTGAAAACATCCGTTTCTATTATCAACTCTAGGAGCCACTTTCTTGCCATGCGATCCTGAGCGCACATATGGATAGATGACGTTTTCTAATAGCATAAGCTATGTGAATTTTTTCATAAAAGATGTTTAATGATTGGATTGAGTGCTTATTTTTGACAAGCTTTTAACACATCAATTGTACACAACTGAAGAGTTGGAGTTTTTTAACAAGTGTCATAACATATGTACATACTGTTTACTTTGGTTACCTGGACACCTGTGATTGGTTGACACCCACCCACAGGTCCTGTTCATAGCATTTGATTATGTGTTTGGTATATATAGCAAGTGATTTGTATCTATTGTATTAAGCTTGATGAAACAGCCACCGGTTGGCTGAGAAACGCGTTGCTGCTATACCATTATTTATCTCCTCCATCATTTTATATGGTGCAAGAACCTCCTGGGGCACAGTATCCTGATCCATTCCACTACTGTAGGAACTGTACCGGAGGCCAGCCTGCTGGATGACTGTTTGATTACAGTCTGTCTGCATTATTTGCACCAAGAGGGGTGCTTATTTAAATGTGAGTGGAAAAATGTATGTACATTTTCACACTAGTACATACAATACTAGGCCATGTGGCACTTCTGTTTCCTTTCAGCTTCTATAAATTTAAATATATCTGATTGTGTCACAGGAAATACCATTGCGTGAAGTAACTGTTTGCAATGTGCTAGTCATCTGAATGGACATAAATGTCAATAGTATGTTGAAGCTGTACAGCATACAGGGGCACTGACTGGTACATATGCCCACTTTACTGTGCACTGAAAGAATTTAGCAATCATTCAGAAATTAGCAGATGTGTAAACATAGCACCAATCTCAATGTAAAAAAAAGCTAAAATGTTTTCTATGTATGCTAAACACAATTATGCCCATTAAAATCTTCCTTTCTTTAAAGGATGGTGTATTAACGCCTTCAGTACCAAGTGTTTGAGAATTGTTTTCACTTTTGGATGCCAGACAGATTTATATAATTATACAATCGATTTTAACTTCATTCCGGAGAATATTTTTATATGCACACAGGAAAACTATATATAATTTTTTTAGCACCAATTAACCTTTCATATGATGCCTTTTTTTTATTTTTTTAATAACAACTTTATTTAAGGTAATTTGAAATGTTACATATATATGGATACACAGCTCCATTATATAATGTACAATAGTGGTTGTCAATTTTGTATAGGTTACAAACAAAATATATAGAGCTTGTGACAATTTACACAATTTCCTTTTTTTTTTTTGCAGTCTTTTGCCTGAATGATGACTGATAGTTATAGGAGGAGGTACAAAATCGCACCATAATACATTCAGTTTTACCATGAAAAGAAAAAAAAACATCTAACAACTAAGTCCTGTCTCGTCCGCATCCCCGCATGAAGCACCTGAATTGCTTACTCAAAATGTTAAGTCCCACACTAGTTCTGGTCTGAATCGTTAAGGTTACATGTTTCATTTCGTGTTAGTTTGAACATAACAACTCCAGAGATGTGAAATCTCCGCGTACACTTCCATTTTGTTATGTTTAAGATAGTAATAATACTCTTCTAGTTCTACTCATATGATGCATTTTAACTGCATTTTTGTTTTGTAATATGCTATGATGCATTTATTCTGAAAAAAATATTTTTTAATATTATACAATAGATTTTTTTTAAAAAATCCAATCATCTAACTAAAAGTAAAAGTTAAAAATGTAATGTTCATAATTTTATGGACGATTTAGGTCTAAATTGGTGTCTGGTTAGTGCACATGAAGAATTGCTAATCTTAATGTGCTTTATTGAAATATTAAATATGAAATATTAATAAAAAGTATTAAAAATTATTATACATATTGTAATAAAAACTATATATATATATATATATATATATATATATATATATATATATATATATATATATATATATATATATATATATATATATATATATATATATATTCTATGGATTATTTAGAATTATTTTACAGTGTGTATAATAATTTAAAATAATTTTTATTTTAAGGGATACTAAACCCAATTTTTTTCTTTCATGATTCAGATAGAACATGCAACTTTAAGCAGCATTCTAAGTTACTCCTATTATCAATTTTTCTTTGTTCTCTTGCTATCTTTATTTAAAAAAGAAGGCATCTAAGCTCAGGAGCCAGACAATTTTTGATTCAGACCTCTGGACAGCATTTATTCACCAATCAGCTAGAACAACCCAGGTTGTGAACCAAAAATGGGCCGACTTCTAAACTTACATTCTTGCTTTTCAAATAAAGATAGCAGGAGAATGAAGAAAAATTGATAATAGGAATAGATTAGAAAGTTGCTTCAAATTGCATGCCCTATCTGAATCATGAAAGATAAAATTTGGGTTCAGTGTCCCTTTAATATTTCAATAATGTGCATTGAGGATAGCAATTCTTCATGTGCACTAACCTGACACTGTGGTAGACTTAAAGGGACATTCCAGTCAAAATTTAAATACACATAGGTCAATTACATCTTTGAATGTTAACATCTTTGCAATATACATTTATTGGCAGACATGCTTCTAGTAAAAGTTATCACTGTTTTAGTGTTAACATTTTTCTTGGCACGTGCATGAGAAGCATAGCTAGATTTTCTTTCATGTAATTAGCAAGAGTCCATGAGCTAGTGACGTATGGGATATACATTCCTACCAGGAGGGGCAAAGTTTCCCAAACCTTAAAATGCCTATAAATACACCCCTCACCACACCCACAATTCAGTTTTACAAACTTTGCCTCCCGTGGAGGTGGTGAAGTAAGTTTGTGCTAGATTCTACGTTGATATGCGCTCCGCAGCAGGTTGGAGCCCGGTTTTCCTCTCAGCGTGCAGTGAATGTCAGAGGGATGTGAGGAGAGTATTGCCTATTTGAATTCAATGGTCTCCTTCTACGGGATCTATTTCATAGGTTCTCTGTTATCGGTCGTAGAGATTCATCTCTTACCTCCCTTTTCAGATCGACGATATACTCTTATATACCATTACCTCTACTGATTCTCGTTTCAGTACTGTTTTGGCTTTCTACTACATGTAGATGAGTGTCCTGGGGTAAGTAAGTCTTATTTTCTGTGACACTCTAAGCTATGGTTGGGCACTTTTATATAAAGTTCTAAATATATGTGTTTAAACATTTATTTGCCTTGATTCAGGATGTTCAATATTCCTTATTTCAGACAGTCAGTTTCATTATTTGGGATAATGCATTTGAATATTAAATTTTTCTTATCTTTAAAATTTGAAGTTTTTTTGCACCAAAGATGACGGCGTTACCGGATGTGGCGTCATTTTTGGCGCCAAAGCATTTAGGCGCCAAATAGTGTGGGCGTCTTTTTTGGCGCTAAAAAATATGGGCATCATTATTGTCTCCACATTATTTAAGTCTCATTGTTTATTTGCTTCTGGTTGCTAGAAGCTTGTTCATTGGCATTTTTTTCCCATTCCTGAAACTGTCATTTAAGGAATTTGATAGATTTTGCTTTATATGTTGTTTTTTCTATTACATATTGCAAGATGTCTCAGATTGACCCTGGATCAAAAGCTACTTCTGGAAAAACGCTTGACTGAGTTCAGTCCTACCAAAGCTAAGTTCATTTATTTTAAATGTTATGAATGTTTATCTTTAGCTATGGTTTGTAATAAGTTATTATGATACATTTTTACATGCAGAATCCATTAGTATTTATGCTTTATATATTGCCATTCTTTTTACATCTTATGTACAAGAAATATTTAGAAGATTTATAAGAAATATTTTTCTGATTCTATTTTAAAGGCTTTGTCTGACATCGTGCCTTCTAATAAAAATGTTTAGGTCTTTTTCACTTCTTTTTTAATTATTGAAGTTTCAAATGACCAACACCATACTGATTTATCCTTCTCTGATGATGTTTTTTTCTCATTCAGAATTTTCTTCATCAGATATTGACACTAACAAATCTACTTTTTTATTATTTTTTTATTAAAGTACATTTGTTCTTTGTTGAAAAGGTGTTGATTATTTTGGATATTAAGGTAACTAGTTCTTTTTCAAGACTAGCTAACACTATTTCTGCTTATTTTTTCTTCTGTGTTTTCAGAGGTTTTCTTTCCAATTCCTCATACTAGGGAATGGAATAGGCTGAGAATTATCTTTTTTTCCTTCTTCAAGGTTTTAAACTATATTCTTTGCCAGCAGTTAAATTCAATTTGGAGGGTTCTCCAATTTATTGGGGCTATCTCTACTCCTACTAATTATGCTATTGTTTCTATAGCAAAATAGTATTTATTTTCCTTTAGATGGTTGTATCTTATTTATGGAAAATTATTTAGTTTCAGGTACTTTTCTTGGTCCTGTGATTTATTTGGATGTTGCAATTGCTTCATTTTGTTCTGTTTACTTTAAGATCAAGTATCAGATTATGATTTATTTTAGCATTGTTAAGGGACAACATTTACTAGACTAGGTGCTGTTGCATTTGTCTTGTTGTTTTGCATTTTTTGATTTTGCAAGTCCACTGTATTGACTGGTCCTTTAACTGGACTATCATGCTAATAATTTCATTTGTGTCTTCATTTTATTGAATATTTTCGCAAATGAGGGTTAATCTATGTCTTTAGCTATTTTAGCTAGAAGAATTTTGTGATTTTTAAAAATCCATATTTCTTTTGTTCTAAGATAATCAATTATTTGTTTTATAATTGGATTCAATTCTTAAATGTTACTCTGGGCTTCAAGATTGAGTTCTAAGACTAAAACTTTAAGCTTATACTAGTTTGGTTGTTCTTATTAAGGAACAAATTCCTGAATTCTTTCCCAAGTAACATGTTTTTAATTGGAAATTTTTCAGTTCGAAATCAGCTCCCTAAAATTGCGATGTACGTGCCGTATTCCAGCTTGGCTGGCAAGGGGCAGGTTAAGACTTCTTTGAAATTTATTTGGTTCTATTCGGTCCAAATTTCTTTGATTTTATTCCAGTAAGGCTAACACTTTCTTTAAGTGTGTTTCGGTCCTATATATTTTGGGTACTGTTGAAGCATGGCTGGGCACCCCTGGGGTTCAAGCGCTGCTCAGACCTGGAATCTTCTGGGGTATTTCTTCCAGTTCCATTTTTAGGAACTGGGTTTTGGAGTTTTATTCAAACTATTCTGCCTTTTTTTGGTCAGTGATAGCATTATTTGTTTTCATTAGATACAATAAATGCATATTTTCATTTTTCTGTTTTCATTCAGATTATTTTCTGAGGATGCAGAATCTCATATGATTCACTTTGCTCTTCAGGACATAGTTAGAGGATCTTTTTTTCAAAAGCTCTTGATTCCTCACACAAGGGTCACCTTTTTTAGGTTTCCAGATAGTTTGTGTCACTGTCACAGTTCAATTCAGAATACGCTGAAGAGAGGGAGAGGAGACACAGACTGCAGCTGCGGCACAAGTGTGTTTGAGCGCGAAGTCAGATACACAGTGGGAGGCGGTCCTGAGGCAGGGTATCCGGTAACAGCGTATGCTGACAGGTAACGGAGACACAGGTAGATCCAATAAGGAAAGGCTTGTATTGATTCCAATACAGGAGTAATACTCAATTACAAGCAATGAAGGGGAGAAAATGAGGTCCTTATAAAGGAAGCTATGCCAGCATACTTAAAGGTACAGTGCACAAGGCTCACAATATGACAGGTCCCCCACCCAAGGAAAACCTCCAGGTTTTCAAAAAGTGGGTCTATCCGGATGCCTTCTATGGAAAAGATTTATCAATCGAGGAGCAGAGACCTGTGAAGCAGATACCCAGGAGTCATCATCCGAAGAATAACCAGACCAGCGAACAAGATACTGTAAATCCCCACGGTATAGTCTAGAGTCTATAATGTCAGAGACCTCATAATCCTCTTCCGAAGTTTGAGCTTCAGGCATTGTAGTTAAAGGGACTGGTTGTGACCGAACAGGCGTGTATGGTTTTAGCAAGGAGACATGGAATGAGGCATGTATACGGAAATTCTCAGGTAACTGCAGGACTACTGCGTTGGGGTTAATGATCTTAGTGATCGGAAATGGTCCAGTATATAACTGGTTAAACTTTGCCTTAGAAGCCGGAATTTTCAGATGCCGGGTGGATAACCAAACGGAATCACCAACTTTATAATCAGGTGCTGGTCGCCGTCTGAGGTTATAATATCGTTGGTGTTGGGTTTGTGCCTGTTGAATATTTTCCTTTAGTAAGTTAAAAGATTGTGCTATAGAGTTCACCAAGTTGTTAACAACTGGACATGGCACATAGATGTTACGATGAAATTCGTAATCTGGATCAAATCCGTAATTTGCAAAAAACGGAGTCATTTGAGTGGAAGCATTCTTAGTATTGTTATAGGCAAATTCAGCAGTTGCCAAAAAATCTGCCCACTTCTCTTGTTGTTGAGAACAATGAATTCTCAAATATTGTTCCAAGGACTGATTAGTACGTTCACACTGACCATTAGTCTGTGGATGATAAGATGTGGTCAATTTTCTTGTGATATTCAATTTTTGACATAATGATTGCCAGAATTTTGACGTAAATTGACTTCCTCGATCAGTTAAAACACTAGTTGGAAGTCCATGTAGTTTAACTATATGATTCAAAAATAGGTCAGCTGTTTGTGAAGCGGTGGGTAATGCTAGTAAAGGTAGGAAATGCGCCATTTTAGTAAATTGATCAATCACCACTAATATTGTGGTGTAATTTTTTGAAGTTGGTAGTTCTACAATGAAGACATTTAGATGCGGCGTTCCTGGCAGCGTCTGCGGACTCAGCGAGTCAACCGGAAGTGACGCCGGTATCAGTATAGTCCTTCCATAGGGAGCCAACGGAGTGCCGTAGCAGTGGCGAAACCCAGCCACTATGTAGATATAGGAAAAAGAGAAGATGCAGGCACTGCTGTGGATAGCTTAAAAACAATGAGTCTTTATTTGAAAGGTCATTAAAAATTAAACAGCTACAACCGCTGTAAAGACATAAGAAAAAGGTACAAAAAACGACAAAGGCAAGGCAGGGTAGAAAAATAGACAAAAAATTGTCTGACTAGTTTCGAGTGCGGACTGCACTCTTATTCATAGACATACAGAGAGAAGGCTAGGCCTGCCTTTTAAAGGGAAACTATTGTCTGAAAATTCAGCTGATGTCCATTACTAATGATTGGGACATAAACTTCAGTTAACCCCTCAAAGACAAGTCATGCCTAATCTCTGTGTGAAAGATTAAAAACAAAGAACGAAATTCACAGTTTATTGTTGTTATTTTAAACAGAGATTAGGCATGACTTGTCTTTGAGGGGTTAACTGAAGTTTATGTCCCAATCATTAGTAATGGACATCAGCTGAATTTTCAGACAATAGTTTCCCTTTAAAAGGCAGGCCTAGCCTTCTCTCTGTATGTCTATGAATAAGAGTGCAGTCCGCACTCGAAACTAGTCAGACAATTTTTTGTCTATTTTTCTACCCTGCCTTGCCTTTGTCGTTTTTTGTACCTTTTTCTTATGTCTTTACAGCGGTTGTAGCTGTTTAATTTTTAATGACCTTTCAAATAAAGACTCATTGTTTTTAAGCTATCCACAGCAGTGCCTGCATCTTCTCTTTTTCCTAGTTCTACAATGAAGTCCATTGCGACTTCTTTCCATGGCCGTGCTGGGATGGGTAGAGACATTAAATATCCAAAGGGCTTTTTATGTTCCTTTTTATATTGAACACAAGTTGTACAAGTATGGACATATTCTTCAACTGTTTTCCACATTTTTGGCCACCAATATTTCCTTCTTAATAAATGATAAGTGTTTTGAACACCTGGATGACCATTAAGAATGGAGTCATGGTTTTGTTGTATTATGCTTCCCTGTAAAGTAGGGGGTATATACAATAAATTTCCATAATAGTACAACCCATCAGAACGTTTTGTGAAGTTGTATTTTTCTGGGTTACAGTCTCTTCCTTGTGAATATTCTTTCTCTTGTTCTAGACTCAGAGTACAAGAAATGAATTGAGTAATTGGTAGCACAGTACCAGGAAGAGATCTTTTATTATCTGGCAAAGTCTGTCTAGATAGTGCGTCTGCTTTTTTATTCCTTGTACCTGGCCTGTATTGAATATGAAAATTGAACCTGGAGAAAAACAAACTCCATCTAAGCTGTCTTGAGGATAATGTGCGATTAGTTTGTAAATATTCTAAGTTTTTATGGTCTGTATAGACTAAAATTGGTGTCTCAGTCCCTTCCAGTAAGTGTCTCCAATTTTCAAAAGCAGACTTAATGGATAGGAGCTCTTTTTCTCCAATAGGGTAGTTAATTTCTGCTGGAGACAGAGATCTAGAAAAATATGCCACAGGGTGCATAGGTTCTGAGAGACTTTTCCTTTGGGACAAAATAGCACCCAATGCACAATCAGACGCATCCACCTCAAGTACAAATTGTTTGGTGGGGTCTGGGAATTGAAGGATGGGTGCTGTAGTAAAACTATTTTTAAGAGTTTCAAATGCACATTGTGCTTCTGTACTCCAAATAAAAGGAACATGTTTTCCTGTGAGTCTTGTCAATGGTTTCACAATATGTGAAAAATTGTTAATAAATTTACGGTAAAAATTTGAAAAACCTAGAAAACTTTGTAATTCCTTTACAGTAGTTGGCCTTGGCCAGCCTGTAATGGCTGATATTTTTGTATCTTCCATGTTGATACCTTCAGCCGTTATTCTATAACCTAAAAAAGAGATATCTTGTGTGTGAAAGATACATTTTTCAGGTTTAGCAAAGAGTTGATTTTCTCTGAGTCTTGATAAAACGGTTGTAACATGTTCAATATGTTGTTCCAAAGACTCAGAATAGATTAAAATATCATCCAGATAAATTATAACGCAGACATCCAATAAATCTCTAAAAATCTCATTAATGAAATACTGGAATGTCGCGGGGGCATTACAGAGCCCGAATGGCATCACAGTATACTCGTACAATCCGTACCTAGTACGAAAAGCTGTGAGCCATTCGTCTCCCTTCCTTATTCGAATTAAATTATAAGCACCCCTTAGATCTAACTTGGTAAAGATAGTTGCATTACCTAAACGTTCGATTAATTCTGTTATTAAAGGTAAGGGATATCGATTTTTTCGTGTGACCTTATTTAGTTGCCTATAATCGATGATAGGTCTGAGACTACCATCTTTGTTACGAACAAAAAACATTCCAGCTGCTGCTGGAGAGGTGGATGGTCTTATGAAACCCTTTTTTAAATTTTCATCTAGATATTGTTTTAGATGTGAAAGTTCGGGTTGAGATAAGGGGTAAATATGACCATGAGGTATAGGGGAGCCAGGTAATAATTCAATTGGACAGTCAAAAGCCCTATGAGGGGGCAAAGACTCTGCCTCTTTTTTGTCAAAGACATCTTGAAAAGAGGTGTATTCTTTAGGTATAGAGTCTAAAGTTTTGTCTGAATCTGAATGTATGATACAAATTTTAGACAGACAGCAGTTTCTGCAGTGTACAGAGGAAAATTGAATTTTATTTGTAGACCAATCAATAATTGGTTGATGTTGTTGTAGCCATTTTAACCCCAAAATTATTGGAAATAAAGGAGAAGGTGTTATATCAAAAGATATCTCCTCTATATGTCCTTCTTGTGTTCTCATAACTATATTATGTGTCTGATGTGTGATTGAACCATTAACTGCCTGACTACCATCAAAAACTCTTAAAACATAGGGATGATTAATGTTTTTTTATTGGTATATCATGTTTACACACCGCATGATAATCTATGAAGTTGCTAGTTGCACCGGAGTCAATGAGTGCTTTCAAGGTAATCTCTTTTGAACCCCACTGCAAAGAAATAGGTAAAAAACAATAAGTTGAATTTCTACAATAGTTATTAGGAGATCTTGGTATCTTATGTTTCTCACCTTTCTTTGTTTTCAGAAGGTTAGGACATTCCTTGACCTCATGTTCCTTAGCAGCACAATAAAGGAAAAGATTATTATCCCTTCTTCTTTTCTTTTCTTCCATGGAGAGAGGGCCCCTAATCACTCCTATTTCCATAGGTTCATCAGGAATTTTATACTGTATAGAACTGGTAGGGTTAATTATTCTCTTTACTACAGGTTCCTGACTAAATCTTTCTCTCTTTCTTTCCCTCAATCTTCTATCTATGTTAATAGATAATGACATTAAATTGTCTAAAGTATCTGGAATATCAACTCGTGAAAGTTCATCCTTTAATGCATCTGACAGACCAAGTCTAAATTGATTCCGCAATGAAATATTATTCCATTGTGAATCTTTAGATACTCTCTTAAATTAGGGCTCTCATAGCATTTTCTGATGTTATCTGTTTGCATGGGTCATCATACAGTAGGGCCATAGCTTGGAAGAAATCCTCCAAACTGTCTAGTATAGGGTAATTTAGTTCAAAATAAGAGTTAGCCCATGTTCTAGGTTCTCCTCTTAAGTATGATATTACTGTTAGAACTCTCTGCTTATCTGTGGTATAAGTTTTAGGTCTGAGAGTGAAAAGTAAATAACAAGAGTTTTTGAAGTCACGAAATTGACTTCTGTCACCAAATAATTTTTCTGGTGGTGATACATTAGGCTCGTTGGTAGAATCTACAG
Source organism: Bombina bombina (assembly GCF_027579735.1). Classification (NCBI taxonomy): domain Eukaryota; kingdom Metazoa; phylum Chordata; class Amphibia; order Anura; family Bombinatoridae; genus Bombina; species Bombina bombina. Next base: position 986,020,033 of record NC_069503.1, read on the forward strand.
TTAACTGTTTTGGAGTTACTGTGTCTTTAAGGATATCTTTTAATGTCTGGTTTTCTAATTGGAGTTGTCTTAACCCTTGTGAAAGTTGATCAACCCTCTGGGATAAATTATAGACATGTGAAGGTATTTCTGCTTGATCCATCTTTTTGGCTTGTAATTCTGTCACAGTTCAATTCAGAATACGCTGAAGAGAGGGAGAGGAGACACAGACTGCAGCTGCGGCACAAGTGTGTTTGAGTGCGAAGTCAGATACACAGTGGGAGGCGGTCATGAGGCAGGGTATCTGGTAACAGCGTATGCTGACAGGTAACGGAGACACAGGTAGATCCAATAAGGAAAGGCTTGGATTGATTCCAATACAGGAGTAATACTCAATTACAAGCAATGAAGGGGAGAAAATTAGGTCCTTATAAAGGAAGCTATGCCAGCATACTTAAAGGTACAGTGCACAAGGCTCACAATATGACAGTCACTGTCTTTGTCTCTATCAGACAAGGGACAATTTTATTGTGTTCCGTTTGTCGGTACCTTTAGTCTCTATTATTTCCTTCAGTTGCTATATATGCATAGAAGTTTTAGGTCTTATGGCCACAGCATTGGATTTAATTCCCTTTGCTCATTTTCAATAGAAAGAACCTTTCCAGTCTTTTATGCTGAATTATGGTGCAGGGTTTCTAGGATTTCGCATTTTAAATCTTCGAATCCTAATATTTATCTCTCTTGATTTGGTGCTTAAGATCACCGTCATTTAGTTCTACAGGTCTCTTCGTTTCTTTCAACCTGGACCATGATCTCTACAGATGTGAGTCTTTTTGGTTGGGAGGCTGTCTGAGGATCTCTGTCAGCACAAGGGGTTTGGAAATCTCAGGAGGCGAGATTACCATTTGATATTTTAGAACTCCATACTTTCTCAGAGTTTTTTCGGTTAATTTCTTTTTGAAGAAGAGACGTTTAATGTTTTTCAGACAATATCACTACTATGGTGTATGTCAATCATCAGAGTAGGACTATCAGTCCTTAGGCTGTGTCAGAAGTGTCTCGAATATTAGCTTGGGCTAAATCCAGCTCCTATCTAAATTCTGTGTTTTTTTTTCCCAGGTATAGATATTTGGGAAGCGGATTATCTCTGTTAATCTAGCTTTTCTTCCGGGAGAATGGTCTCTCTTACCCAGATATGTTTTTTTCATCTCATCTGAATAAAGAACTTCCCAGAGGCCTATTAAGGTCCGGGAATCTTCAGGCGGAAGTAGTGTATGCATTGACATTTCTTTGGAATTATCTTTTTGCCTATTTCTTTCCGCCTCTAGTTCTTCTTCCAAAATTCTTATGGAGTATTTGTTTGTTATGCTGGTAGCTCCAGCATGGCCTCTCAGGTTTTGGTATACGAATCTCATTCGGATGGCCAGTTGCGAACGTTGGACACCTCCGTTTAAACCAGACCTTTTCTTTCTCAAGGCCATTTTTTCCATCAAGATCTCAAATCATTACATTTGAAGGGATGGAGATTGAACGCTTGGTTTTTAGTCATAGAGGTTTTTCTGACTCATTGATTAATACTATGTTTCAGGCTCATACATCTGTCTCTAGAAAGATTTATATTGAGTCTGGAAGACCTACTTTTCTTGGCATTCTTTTAAAATTCATAGAATTTTATTATTTTTTCAGGTTGGTTTGGATAAGGTTTTGTCTTCAATTCTTTGTTAGGACAAATCTCTACTCTTTCTGTTCTTTTTTTCACAGAAAGATTGCTAATCATCCTGATATTCATTGTGTTGTACAGGCTTTGGTCCATATCAAGCCTGTCATTAATTCAATCTCTCCTCTTTGGAGTCTCAATTTGGTGCTGAGGGCTTTACAGGCTCCTCCGTTTGAAACTATGCATTTTCTGAACGTTAAATTACTTTCTTGGAAAAGTATTGTTCCTTTTGGTTATTTCTTCTACTAGAAGAGTTTTTGAGTTATCTGCTCTTTTTTGTGAATATCCTTTTCTGATTTTTCATCAGGATAAGGCAGTGTTACTTCCTGATATTCATCATTTTTTTCAGGTTTTGATTCGTATCAAACCTGTCATTAAGCCAATTTCTCCTCCTTGGAGTCTTATTTGGGTTCTGAAGGTTTTTCAGGCTCTTCAATTTTGAGCATATGCTTGCTCTGGACATTCATTACTTTCATGGAAAGTATTGTTCTTTTTGGACATCTCTTCAGCTAGAACAGTTTTTGAATTATCTGTTCTTTCTTGTGAATCTCCTTGTTCTGATTTTTCATCAGGATAAGGTGTTTTTTTGCTGTCCTCATTTCAATTTTCACCTAAGTTGTGAATTCTAACAACATTAGTGGAGGAATTATTGTCTTTTCCTTGTGTCCTAATCCTAAGAATTCTTTGGTAAGATTCTTACATTCTTTAGGATGTGGTAAGAGTTTTGAAATATTATGTTGAAGCTACTCAGATTTCAGACAGACTTCTAGTCTATATGTTATCTTTTCTGGTTTTAGCAGGGCCGGACTGGGAATACAAAGCAGCCCTGGAAATATATGAAGACCAGCCCAATTTTCCGTTGAGTCGGTAGATTACATATGCCCCATTTTTACTGGGATACTCCTTCCCCAATAATTTTTCAGAATTAAATTATATTACTTTGTATTAAATATTAAATTAAATAAAAAGTGCCAGATTGATGTTAGTTAGGCACCCTACAACCCAATTGCCTCCATTAATCACCCCTTTAAATTGTAGCTTTCCAGCCCCAGCTGCTGCAGCCCACCGGGAAATCTCCTGGTATCCTGATAGGCCAATCCGGCCCTGGGTTTTAGGAAGGTCAGAAGGCTTCTGCCATTTCTATGGCATCTTGGTTAAGCTTTTGATTCATCATGCTTATTTGGAGTCGGATTATTCCCCGTCTCAGAGGATTACGGCTCATTCTACTAGGTCAGTTTCTACTTCCTGGGCTTTTTAAGAATGAAGCTTCTGTTGATCAAATTTGCAAAGCAATGACTTGGTCTTCTTTGCATACTTTTACTAAATTCTACCATTTTGATGTTTTCTCTTCTTTAGAAGCAGTTTTTGGTAGAATAGTACTTCAGGCAGCTGTTTCAGTTTGATTCTTCTGCTTATAATTTCAGTTTTTTTCATTATTAAAATTGATAATTTTGATTTGGGTAGTGGATTAATTTTTCAGCGGAATTGGCTGTCTTTATTTTATCCCTCCCTCTCTAGTGACTCTTGCGTGGAAATTCCACATCTTGGGTATTTATATCCCATACGTCACTAGCTCATGGACTCTTGCTAATTACATGAAAGAAAACATAATTTATGTAAGAACTTACCTGATAAATTCATTTCTTTCATATTAGCAAGAGTCCATGAGGCCCACCCTTTTTTGTGGTGGTTATGATTTTTTTGTATAAAGCACAATTATTCCAATTCCTTATTTTTTTTATGCTTTCGCTCTTTTTCTTATCACCCCACTTCTTGGCTATTCGTTAAACTGAATTGTGGGTGTGGCGAGGGGTGTATTTATAGGCATTTTAAGGTTTGGGAAACTTTGCCCCTCCTGGTAGGAATGTATATCCCATACGTCACTAGCTCATGGACTCTTGCTAATATGAAAGAAATGAATTTATCAGGTAAGTTCTTACATAAATTATGTTTTCTCAGTGCCCCAGCATTTTACATACTGCAGCTGCTCAGAGCACCAGTGGGGCTTGTATCATGTCAGCAATTAACAAATTGAGTCATTATAAGATTGTATAAGCACCTTAGGCTCTATGAGCAAGTTTTGTGTTTAAAATGCTGGTGCACAGTGCATACTTAAATACACTTTTGAAACATCTATAGCCTTCATTAGAAGCATTTTTGCTTATACGTGTATATTACTATAATACAATAATACTTATCATCAAAACTTAAATGCATCCACGTGGATTTCAATTTTGGCTGGAATGTCCCTTTAAATTGCAAAATGCGAAGCGCAATACACATATTTACATTTCTATGTTCTTCATATAGAAAATAATGTAATTTTTATTTCATAAATATATAGTACTATATATATCTGATAATATTAATGTAAAATAGATATCTATACCTATATATCTATAGGAATAGATATACAGGTATATACAGATATATAAAGAAATATGTATTTACAATAAAAATTACATTGTCTGTATGTGAAGAACTTTGAAATGTGAAATATGAATAACTCCTATCAGGTTAGTGCGTGAGTGATGGGTGTTAGATTTTTGTCTTCTGCGTTCTCCATTGACTTTTATGGGGAGAATACATTATGCAGTCGCGATATTTGGTTAGAGCGCATCGAGTTTTGCTCATCACAAACTTTTTACTTTGAACTTGTAATATGCGCGCAAACTAACGCAAACAAAACAATTACTTCTAGCAAAGTTTATGCTCGATCAGGGGCGCTAAATAGCAAGCCACTTTTTATCTAGTCCACTATTGCATGTTGACAATTTAATAATCATTTACAAAAGTATGTCCAATAGCAACGCATTTTATCTTGACTCATGAAAATCACCAATAGCAAAGCATTTTATATTGACTCATGAAAATCACTAATAGCAAAGCATTTTATATTGACTCATGAAAATCACCAATAGCAACGCATTTTATCTTGACTCATGAAAATCACCAATAGCAAAGCATTTTATATTGACTCATGAAAATCACCAATAGCAAAGCATTTTATATTGACTCATGAAAATCACCAATAGCAAAGCATTTTATATTGACTCATGAAAATCACCAATAGCAAAGCATTTTATATTGACTCATGAAAATCACTAATAGCAAAGCCTTTTATATTGACTCATGAAAATCACCAATAGCAAAGCATTTTATATTGACTCATGAAAATCACCAATAGCAAAGCATTTTATATTGACTCATGAAAATCACTAATAGCAAAGCATTTTATATTGACTCATGAAAATCACCAATAGCAAAGCATTTTATATTGACTCATGAAAATCACTAATAGCAAAGCATTTTATATTGACTCATGAAAATCACCAATAGCAAAGCATTTTATATTGACTCATGAAAATCACCAATAGCAAAGCATTTTATATTGACTCATGAAAATCACCAATAGCAAAGCATTTTATATTGACTCATGAAAATCACCAATAGCAAAGCATTTTATATTGACTCATGAAAATCACTAATAGCAAAGCATTTTATATTGACTCATGAAAATCACCAATAGCAAAGCATTTTATATTGACTCATGAAAATCACCAATAGCAAAGCATTTTATATTGACTCATGAAAATCACCAATAGCAAAGCATTTTATATTGACTCATGAAAATCACTAATAGCAAAGAATTTTATATTGACTCATGAAAATCACTAATAGCAAAGAATTTTATATTGACTCATGAAAATCACTAATAGCAAAGAATTTTATATTGACTCATGAAAATCACTAATAGCAAAGAATTTTATATTGACTCATGAAAATCACTAATAGCAAAGAATTTTATATTGACTCATGAAAATCACCAATAGCAAAGCCTTTTATCTTGACTCATCATAAGAATGTTGAGAAACAAATGTAAGAAAAAGAGGAGATAATAAAGATAAGGTACTGGGAAAATGAGAAATATATTGGATCTTTAAATTACAAATTAGTGACCTAATCAGTTATTGGAACTAAACACATTATTCAAATGTTACACCAGATTCATTGTGTTGATGTGTATGGGAGCAGTATACTGGACTTGTATTTAATATTGGTAGAAAATAATTGCATAATAAATAAGAAACATAAGCATGAATTGGGTTAATAGTTAAAAATGAATAATTATTAGATAAAGTGTAATGTTTATAGGTTTTCAGAGAATTAGGTTTATAATATTCTTGTGTGATTAGATTTATCTATAGTTTTATTAGTCCAAAAACCTACTAGTATTATCATACATTAATAAAGAGTACTGCAGTATATAACATATTACACAGAGATTATCATGTTAAGGGTTAATCAAGTTTTTTTTTTTTATTATTTGGTTGTACATGTGTATATATAAGTAATATGAGGGACTATGAACTTCAGTCTATGAATGAGTGTATTAAAGGGACATGAAACCCAAAATTTGTCTTTCACGATTTAGAAAGAGCGTGCAATTTTAAACAACTTGATAATTTACTTCTATTATCTAATTTGCTTCATTCTATAGATATCCTTTGCTGAAAAGCATATCTAGATAGGCTTAGAAGCTGCTGATTGGTGGCTGCACATAGATGTCTCGTGTGATTGGCTAACCCATGGGCTTTGTTATTTCAACAACAAAGGATATCTAAAGAATGAAGCAAATTAAATAAAAGAAGTCCATTTGAATGTTGTTTAAAATAGTATTCTCTATCTGAACATTGAAAGAAAAAAATGTGGGTTTAATGTTCCTTTAAGCTAAAACCCGTTAGACTGTCCTACCAGCCTTGACACATTTTATGTACCAGATGGTTTTAAGCTATAGGAAATAAAAAAGGGATGTTTTAAATTGTAAATCATACATCACTGTAAATCATACAGTGAGCAAGTCTGCTTCGTTCCTGTATTATTCTGAACACTATTGGGGGGCCATGCCGCAGGTCCTTGAGGAGAAGGAGGAGCTTTTGGAAGATGAGGAATTGAATCCTGGCTTGTAACCAACCAAGTAAGAAGAAATGTGTTAATGGCTAATTCTAATGAAAATAATATACAATAGCACATTGTATGGAATAGCCACATATTTCTCTAAAGAAAACCTAATCAGACAGAGTTGCCAGAGAAGGGAATATAACTTTATAATGCTTCATCTTTTTGCTTCTAATGTCCATTTTAAACATTGTCCCCCTCATAGCAGTGCAGTGCTTCTCTAAGCAGCTTTAAAGCATATGAGGAATTAGATGGTTCAGCAAGGAAGTCACATGTTCTATCTGATCCTTGCTATGATTTAAAGCTTCTTAGGAAAATAACAAATACATAAACATAACAGACAGAAAGAAATAACATCTTTTAAACAAATGGTGATTTATTTATTTTTTTTGTAGAAAGAATACAAATGAATTATTAAAAACATTTTTTCCTTTTGTGTCTCTCACAAGATGTTTTCATTATGAATGGATAATTATATTTCAGAAGCAAATTATAGAGACAGATTGTTTAACTGTTTAATATACATGACGTCCGTCAGGACAGCATTGGAACGGCCTACCATATATGGCATCCTGCAGCATCCCTTGTTGACGAAGGCAAGGATAGCCCTGGGGGGCAGCACGTAGGCAATCCTCCATGATCCGATCCTGGCCTTGAAATCACGTGATTACATCGACGATCGCTTGATTTCATTTTTACTAATAGTGTTAACATTGTAATTTCATTCCAATAAGAACAATATTGTACCGCCACAAAGAGGTTAAAGGGACATAAAACCCCAATTTTTTCTTTTGTGGTTCACATAGAGCATACAATTTGTCTTCTATTTTCAATTTTCTTAGTTTTCTTGTAATCCTTTGTTGAAAAGCAGGAATGTAAGCTAAAGAGTGTGCACGTGTCTGCAGTACTATGGGGTCGATTTATCAAGAGAACCTGCTCGCCATATTTAACAAGCAGCGGTCATCAGACCACTGCTTTCCTAACCTTTCGCCACTTCTAAGGTGGCAAAATTCAATCTCTGCGGAGATTGACAGCTTCTGCCGGCGCGTGATTGGCTGTGTGGGGGCAGGGGGCGGGATTGCTGAGGCGCTCGTGTACAATGGTAAATTCCTCCGGGAAAATTCGCCCCGCCAAAGTCGAGTTGTGGCGGACAGGGGCGCGTATATGCACCCCTGTGGGCCTCAGCTTGATAAATCTAGCCCTATATTGCAGCAGTTTTGCAACAATGTTATACATTACCAAGAGCACTAGATGGCAGCACTATTTTCTGTCATGTAGTGCTTCAGGCATGTGCACGCTACCTACCTAGATATCTCTTCAACAAATAATAACATAAGAACAAAGCAAATTAGATAATAAAAGTAAAATTTGAAAAAAATTTTAAATTGTTTTCTCTATCTTAATAATGAAAGAAAAATATTGGGTTTTATGTCCATTTAAGAAAGCTTTTTAGTCAACAGATTATTCAGTGCTTTAACAGTGCTGGCATTCATTTATGACAAAACCATTTTAAATATACAAACCAAATGTGTCTAGGATCCTCCCCAAGACATTGATATAAGTAATGTTTAATAGTAATTTCCAAAGGTCTCAAAATATAATAAAAGGCCTGTGAACGTACATACTAAATAATTCTAAGCAACTATAGGAAGATACATTTTGTGACTTTACTATACTGTTATACAAACTGATTTTAAATTTCCTTTTCATTTTATTACAAAACTTTGAATGGAAGTTGGATCTACTTTTACTTTCATGGCTTCTTGATGTTAATCACTAAAAGCCTTTTATTTAAGTCTACCATTATTACGCACTACATAAAACACAGCAGTGTTGCCTAAATTACTGCAAAGTGTGCTCATTTTGATTGGTAATGCCTGCTCAGTTTGATTGGAAATGCCTGCTCAGTTTGATTGGTAATGCCTGCTCAGTTTGATTGGTAATGCCTGCTCAGTTTGATTGGTAATGCCTGCTCAGTGTGATTGGTAATGCCATTGCACGTATAAAAACAAACAATGGGTGGAAAATATTACTGTGAGGCACTTCTACGCTTTAAAAATCTCTTCAATATGTGTCTCTGTGTAGCTGATAAACTGATGTTGATCTTTCTGCTTTATTTTCCAGAGTTATATTGTTGTTATGAAAGTTTCCTGCAGTGAGTTAGCCAAGCTGGAATCACAAGAGATGGTTCTCAGCTGTTGTAAACTCAGATTTTCCATCCTAAGGGTTGGCGACAATTAGGTCATATTACCAAAAGCCAAAATTATGTGTATCACTTGGCAGGAAATGCTAATGGAAGAGGATAATTGTAATATCAACTGACAAAAGATTGTATTCTTTATACTATTGCGTGAAATGTATAACACATTTTATAGAATTGTATATTTAGTTTTGTATTTTTAAAGTCAGCCATACCAAATGCTGTATATACAGTTTAACTGTATCTTTTTTTTTTATAAGGAAAAAAATAAATACTCAACAGAAAGAAATATTGTATATCTGGATATCAGAGGAGATGGAAGGTATCATATTGTACAACTAACACCAACATTTGCTGCCCTAGGTCCAGACCTAGTTAGACTAGGCCACTGGTTTTTAAACCTGTCCTCAGGTAATCTGCCCATTACCATTTGGGCAGATTACGAGTGGAGCACTATTTATTGCTCCTGCTTGCCCACTAACTCTGCTATAAGTTTTTTGTGCGCGCATTACAAATTCAAAGTAAAAAGTTTATTCCCCCATAAATGCCAATGGAGCATGAAAAGTGGGGGGGGAAATCTAACACCCTTACTCATGCGCTATCCCTATCGCATTCTCTCAAGTGTGGCTAACCCAACATGAATACATTAATATTCCTCATATAGCAGAATATGTTCTATTTATTCATAAATAAATATTTATATATATATATCCGTTTTTTTGGTAAAATATATATTCTATACATATATTCCATATATATATATATATATATACAGTATATACTGTATATATATATACATATATACTGTATATATATATATATATATATATATATATATTGGTGTATATATATATATACAGTATATATATATATATATATATATATATATATATATATATATATATATATATATATATATATATATATATATATATATATATATATATAAATATTCATCTGAAATTAAAATCCTCCATGTCACTAAAGTAAATCAATATAAATTGTTGCACAGGAAATTAGCACATCTAGGCAAGTGTCCCCGCTTGCTTTCACCCAGAAACACTCCATATACGCTGTTGCCAATGCACAAGAGGATTCTGGGTGAGATATGCAAATTAGATATACAACATCTCAGATTTTTTGCTCCAATACTGTGTTAACACACAGCAATTAAATGCAGCAATACAGAAATCACTGCTAGACAAGCTTGTTTTGTTCTTTTTGGAACTCTTCAGTAGCAGATAGATTTCTGATTGCTGCTTAGGTAGAGCTAATTTCAGGATTAAATCAAAATTGAATGAATTTATCAGTGGGATGACTTATTGGTCTCTGTAATGAGAATTAAGGATTAATTATCATGCAAGATTAATTAGAATAAAATATTGAGTTATTTTGGGGCAGGCACCCTTCGTTTCTCTTGCTAGTTCTCCTCTGAATAATTTGCAGGAATAAACAATTAAATTGTTAACTAGTCCATTACATACCTGCTCCCTTATAGTAGCTGTAACTGCTCAGCTGCTGCCCACAGAATTATAGGAATATCAGGCTGCAGCACCAAAGTAGGGCTCCTGGGACATGGTCCTGGGGTTGCCCCACACTGTATGCACACTTGCAGGATATGATGTAGGATTGCCTTGATCATAGCTGCTTTGGGCTATGTTGAGTTGGTCCCTCATGTGCAGCATCCGACTTAAAATGTGCCAGTGCCTCCAAAAGTCCTGGTCTATTATGCCTCCGTCCTCTAAAGCCACAGGATGAGCAGGTGTCCTGGGTGCCAGCCTGTGGCTAAGGGGGAGGTGTGGGGCATCTGGCTGCCACTGCAGGCAAAATCTGAGAGATAAACATTGCCCTTTATAGCAAATCCTTGCTTGTAAGTCCTGGGAACGGAGACAGAGTATTTAGCTCCTTTCTTTGACACCACTTGTTCAGTGAGAAAGTAATTTCCTGCTCACCATATAACTGCCGCGCTAGGCATGATATAGCGTGAGAGTTAAGAGGTGAGCAGGAAATTACTTTCTCACTGAACAAGTGGTGTCACAGTGATGTGAAAAAGTGCCGCCCCCCGCCATCTGCCTCCCTAGGCCCGTGCCTTGTTTGCCTAGGCGGTAATACGCCCCTGCATACATTGTATCATTTTTTTTAAAGCTTCATAAATCACTATTGGAGAGACTGTATGTAGGGAACACATTTACATATGTGTAACTTTATATGCATGTGTATGTGTGTTGACTACGTGATATCCTGAACAGCTAAGGGAATCTGGAGGAAAAATCACTCCAGGACACCAACAAATGACATAATTTCAGATAAAAATTTTAATATTTGACTTAAAGTCACACTTGCACTGTCGTGATTGTCACTAACAGTATTGTTATTACATTTTTTTTAGTCGAGACTTTCATAGTTCACTATTGTGATCCGTTTCCCTCCGCACCACTGCTAAGCCATCTAAATGCATCTTTTAGGATGTCAGATGGGCAGACTGTGTACTGTTTTTCTATCTCTATATGGTTACTTTGCAACCTAAACAAGAATTGTTTTAGCAATATTTATTTCTATTGTTTTTAAAGCACAGTTTCCATTTTGGTGTGAACTATAAACAAAATGATGACTACTAGTTTCTATACAAAAGACAAATAATATGTTTGTTAACTGGATTTTGTGGAAAAAACCTAGGCGCCAATCCTACGGAGGCTAAGGTATTAAGACTGCTAATATGTTAAAAGTAGAATTTATTGGATAAAATCATCTTTAATCAATAAAAAATTAATCAATAAAAGATTAATGCATAAAAAATGGTTGCATACATAAAAAGGTTACATACATAAAAAAAGGTTCATGGATCCATGATAACAATGAATGTACAATATTAAAAACAAACAAATGTAGTAAATAGTAAGCGTTTAGAATACACAATGGTGGGATACACAATGCTCAAATGATGTAGAGAAAGTTGGTAGATGTCCAGCGAATGAAGTGAACAAACTGAGATCAACAATCCATATAGAGGTGATTCCAGTAAAATAAAAAACGTTAGTGATCTAAAAATTCCTTAGTGATCAAAACAATACTTAGTGATCAAAAAAATTTTTTTGGTGTATCCTGTGAAAAAAGTCAGTGAGATAAAAAATATAAAAGTACTCCAGTGATAAAAATAAATGTGAAAAATAATTTTGTGATCAAAATTAATCCTGTGGAAAAAATTAATCCTATATAAAAAAATCTGTGAATTAATAAATCCTGTGAAAAAATATATAATAATCCTGTGAAAAAAGACTGTGATAAAAATGAGAATTACAGATCTTGGGCAAATAACTCCCACTCAGCCATCATATAATAATTATACTGAGCTCTAAATATATAAATTATATCTGAATCTCAACCGGAAGTGACGTTGCGGCCATACGGAGGCAAAAGTATCATGACAATTAAACTACCACTGTATATCTTGTGTGTTTTTTTACTATATAAGCTATATATCACAGAAGGGAAATATATACTTTATCAAATAGCTATGATTTTAAAAACATTTAGTAAGTAGAAACTAGAAGTCATCGTTTAGCAAACATCCGGTCAATTATCCATTCCCTATAAAAGGCTTACACTACCAACATGAAACCAGTCTTGATAAAGGCCTTGCACGGGCCGAAACGCATAGACCTTGAACTGGTAAGCCTTTTTTCAATTGCTAACACAATTTGTAAACTTTCTACACATTGTTCTTTATTTATTTTTTCCATAGGAGGATCGTTATTTATTTTTGTTTCACCCAAGTCATCAATTTCGTTTTGTACCTACTTTCTCTTGGACTACAGTGCCTTTGTTTTTAAGAAGTATGGAGTCACAACTCCACTAACCTATTAACTTCATTGTTCATATATAGTGCACTTTATTTTAACAATTTATCAACTCAGTTTCTTTTGGATTTTAAGATTTAGACACTCATTTTTATCATAGTCTTTTTTTCACAGGATTATTATATATTTTTTCACAAGATTTATTTATTCACAAATTTTTTATATAGGATTAATTTTTTCCACAGGATCAATTTTTTCCACAGGATTAATTTTGATAACAACATTATTTTTCACATTTATTTTTATCACTGGAGTACTTTTATATTTTTTATCTCACTGACACAGGATACACCAAAAAAATTTTTTGATCACTAAGTATTGTTTTGATCACTAAGGAATTTTTAGATCACTAAAGTTTTTTATTTTACTGAAATCACCTCTATATGGATTGTTGATCTCAGTTTGTTCACTTCATTCGCTGGACATCTACCAACTTTCTCTACATCATTTGAGCATTGTGTATCCCACCATTGTGTATTCTTAACGCTTACTATTTACTACATTTATTGTTTGTTTTTAATATTGTACATTCATTGTTATCATGGATTCATGAACCTTTTTTTATGTATGCAACCATTTTTTATGCATTAATCTTTTATTGATTAATTTTTTATTGATTAAAGTTGATTAAAGTTGTTAGCTAGGGACCACCACCCCTGGGCGAAAAGGTAGTAGTTGGCGCTTCAGTATACCTCAAACCAATTTATTGTTAACTGGATTTTAACATTTTTTAAACTGTAAATCTTGATCCTGCTACCTTGTTACTTTGTATCTTCTTAAGAGACACTTAAAGGGACATGAACCCCAAAAATTTTCTTTCATGATTTAGGTAGAACATACAATTTTAAACAACTTTCCAGTTTACTTCTATTATCAAATGTACTTCATTCTCTTGGTATCATTTTTTGAAGGGGCAGCAATGCACTACTGGTTTCTAACTGAACACATGGGTGAGCCAATGACAATCGGTATATATATATGCAGCCACTAATCAGCAGCTAAAACCTAGGTTCTTTGCTGCGCCTAAGCTTACCTAGATAAACCTTTCAGCAAAGGAAAAAAAGAGAAGGAAGCAAATTAAATAATAGAAGTAAATTGGAAAGTTTTTTTAAAATTGTATGCTCTGTCTAAATCATGAATGTCTAATTAGGACTTTTCTGTCCCTTTAAACAAGATCATTACTTTGTGAACTTGTAGTCTGGATTGAGCATTCATCACCGTGAGTTCAGTAACGTAAGCGCAAGCACTTTGAAAGGCACTCTTGTGACCGTGTTTGGAATTAACGTGCCAGGAGCTGCCTCTATAAAAACACATTCACAAAGGTGCAATTGTAAAATTATTTTTAGCATACATACAGCTAGATTACAAGTGTTGCAGTACAGCTTTTAATGCTGAAAAAATGGCCATTCCAGCGTAATGGCCAGGAACCCATATTATTTTGTGTGGGATTTTCATAGCGCCGGTATTACAGGTTGTGTGGTCCGGCTAATATGCTTGCGTTATGCTCTATGCCGACACAAGCCATACCACCATCTGAGAGCAGTAGCTATGGATTTTGCGAAACAAAAATGTTTCACAAAACTCATTACTAAACTGTTACAAAGTACACTAACACCCATAAACAACCTATTAACCCATAAACCGCCTCCCTACTGCATCGCAAACACTATTTAAAACTTATTAACCCTAATCTGCCGCCCACCCACATCGCGACTATTAAATAAACCTAATAACCCCTAATCTGCCGCACACCCACATCGCCAACACTATTTAAATATATAACCCCTAATCTGCCACTCCCCGACATCGCCGCCACTATAATAAAGTTATTAACCCCTAAACCTCTGGCCTCCCACATCGCTGCCACTATAATAAACCTATTAACCCCTAAACCTCCGGCCTCCCACATCTCCCTGCCACTAAATAAACCTATTAACCCCTAAACCGCCAGCCCCTCATATCGCAAAACACTAAATTAAACTATTAACCCTTAAACCTTATGCCCCCCTAACTTTAAATTAAAATTACAATATAACTATATTTAAATAAATAAAAACTTACCTGTGAAATAAAAATTAAACCTAGCATTAAACTATAAATTAACCTAACTATTCTAATAAAATAAAAAAATACTACCAATTAAAAAATCTAAATTACAAATTTAAAAAAACCTTACACTACAAAAAAAAACATTTGAACAGCCAATAGGATTTCAGAAGCTCTCATCCTATTGGCTGATTTGAATTTGAAGAATCAAATCAGCCAATCGGAATGCAAGGTACGCCATTTTGAAATGGCTACCTTGCATTCAACTTCAGTGTACGGTGGAGACCATATGAAGAGGACGCTCCTCGCAGGATGGGATCGGCTTCCAGGATGGTCCCGCTCCACGCCGCCGGGATGAAGATAGAAGACGTCCCCAAGATGGATGAAGGTGTCGCCGCCTGGATGAAGACTTCTCACCGCCTGAATGAAGATGGATGTCCGGACTTCAGGAACCATGAGTAGATATTCTGGGGTTAGTGTTAGGTTTTTTTTTCATTTTTTTGGGTGTTTTTTTTTTAGATTAGGGCTTTGGGCTTTTGTAAAAGAGCTTAATGCCCTTTTAAGGGCAGGGAAAAAGAGCTGAATGCCCTTTTAAGGGAAATGCCCATTTTTTAGAGTTAGGTTTTTTATTTGGGGGGGTTGGTTGAGCGGTGGGTTTTACTGTTGGGGGGACTTTGTATTTTTTTTACAGGTAAAAGAGCTGTTTAACTTAGGGCAATGCCCTACAAAAGGCCCTTTTAAGGGCTATTATATAATAATATATATAATAATAATTTGCGATTTATATAGCGCTTTTCTCCCTGTGAGACTCAAAGCACTTTAGCGAGATTTAAGCAGCTCTCATTCTATTGGCTGATTCAAATCAGCCAATAGAATGAGATCTGCTTAAATCCTATTGGCTGATTTGAACAGCCAATAGGATTTTAGCAGCCCTAATTCCTATTGGCTGATTCAAGATTTTCAGCCAATAGGAATGCAATGGTATCCCCAGTATAAAAGGGGTACCTTGCATTTCAATCCTCAGTGTGCGGCGGACGATCGCATGAAGAGGACCTCCACGTCGAATTGATGGACCTCCGCCTGGACCTCCATCTTGGACCTCTGCCTGGACCTACGCCTTGGACCTTCGCCTGGACCTCTGCCTCCGCGCATCGACCGCTCCTCCTCAGAAGGGATGAACAAGATGCCAGTCCCGCGATGGATGAAGATGCAGCTGCCTGGATAACGACTTCTCGCCGCCTGGATGTCCGGACTTCAGAAACTCTAAGTAGATCTTCTGGGGTTAGTGTAAGGATTTTTTAAACTTTTTTGGGTGTTTTTTTTTTAGTTTAGGGTTTGGGCTTTTCTTAAAAGAGCTAAATGCCATTTTCAGGGCAATGCAAAAGAGCTAAATGCCCATACAAATGCCATTTTCATGGCAATGGGTAGCTTAGGTTTTTGTTAGAGTTAAGTATTTTTATTATGGGGTTGGTTGGGTGGTGGGTCTTACTGTTGGGGGGTCTTTGTATTTTTTTTTACAGGTAAAAGAGCTGTTTAACTTAGGGCAATGCCCTACAAAAGGCCATTTTAAGGGCTATTGGTAGTTTATTGTAGGCTAGGGTTTTTTTTTATTTTGGGTGGGCTTTTTTATTTTTATAGGGCTATTAGATTAGGTGTAATTTTTTTTATTTTTGATAATTTCGTTTGTTATTTTTCGTAATTTAGTGTTTGTTATTTTTTGTAATTTTAGTATTTTTTATTTTTGTAATTGATAGTTAAATTTTAGTTTAATAGTTATATTAGTTTAATTGTTAGTTTAAACTTAGTTTTTTTAATTTGACAGGTAAGTTTTAATTTAATTTAAGATAGGGAAATTATAATT
Organism: Bombina bombina; assembly: GCF_027579735.1. Taxonomy (NCBI): domain Eukaryota; kingdom Metazoa; phylum Chordata; class Amphibia; order Anura; family Bombinatoridae; genus Bombina; species Bombina bombina. Next base: position 986,036,652 of record NC_069503.1, read on the forward strand.
TTAATATAACGTTAGGGTGGCAGTAGGTTTAGGGGTTACTAGTTTAAATTAGTTTATTGGGATGTGGGGAGCTTTCGGTTTAGGGGTTAATAGTTTAATTTAGTATATTTTGTTGTGGGGGGCTTGCGGTTTAGGGGTTAATAGGTTTATTATAGTGGCGGCGGTGTCGGGGAGTGGCGGAATAGGGGTTGATAACTTTAGTATAGTGGGGCGATGTGGGTGGACAGCAGATTAGGGGTTAATAATATTTAAATAGTGTTTGCGATGCGGGAGGGTGGCAGTTTAGGGGTTAATAACTTTTTTTATAGTGGTGAGGGAGCGACGGAATAGGGGTTAATACATTTTATTAGTGGCGGCGATGTCGGGAGCAGCAGAATAGGGGTTAATAAATTTAATATAGTGTTTGCTATGCGGGAGGGCCTCGGTTTAGGGGTTAAAAGGTAGTTTATTGGTGTTTAGTGTACTTTGTAACACTTTAGTTATGAGTTTTATGTAACAGTTTTGTTGCGTAACTACTCATAACTACGGCTCTCAGATGGCGGTACGGATCTTGTCGTTATAAGCTGCAACGCAAGCTTTTTAGCCTCACCGCAAAACTCGTAATGCCTGTCCCATGAAAAAACATATACCGAGATTACGAGTTTTGTGGTAACAGGGGTGCGGTGCTAACGCTTAGTTTCAGCTCACCGCTCACCTACAAACAACGCTGTTATTACGGGTTTTTTTCAACCCAGCGTTAGCCTCTAAAAAGTGAGCGGAGAGCAAAATTTAGCTCCACATCTCACCTCAATACCAGCGCTGCTTACGGTAGCGGTGAGCTGGCTAAACGTGCTCGTGCACGATTTCCCCATAGGAATCAATGGGGCTGAGCCGGCTGAAAAAAAAAAAAGCAGCGTTCAGCTCCTAACGCAGCCCCATTGATTCCTATGGGGAAACACATTTTATGTCTACACCTAACACCCTAACATGAACCCCGAGTCTATACACCCCTAATCTTACACTTATTAACCCCTAATCTGCCACCCCCGACATCGCCAACATCTGCATTATACTTATTAACCCCTAATCTGCCGCTCCGGACACCGCCGCCACCTACATTATACTTATGAACCCCTAATCTGCTGCCCCCAACATCGCCGAACCCTATATTATATTTATTAACCCATGCTCCACATCGGCTGGCTTCAAGATGGACCCGCTCCGCTCCGGTTGGATGAAGATAGAAGATGCCATCTGGATGAAGACTTCTGCCCGTCGGGAGGTCTTCTTCTGCCTGGATCGGATGAAGACTTCTGCCCCTCTGGAGGACCACTTGTGCCCGGCTGGGTGAAGACGTCTCACGGTAGGGTGATCTTCAAGGGGTTAGTGTTAGGTTTTATTAAAGGGGGATTGGGTGGGTTTTTGAGTAGGGTTGGGTGTGTGGTTGGTGGGTTTTAATGTTGGGGGGGTATTGTATTATTTTTACAGGTAAAAGAGCTGATTACTTTGGGGCAATGCCACGCAAAAAGCCCTTTTAAGGGCTATTTGTAATTTAGTATAGGGTAGGGATTTTTATTATTTTGGGGGGCTTTTTTATTTTATTAGGGGGATTAGATTAGGTGTAATTAGTTTAAAATTCTTGTTATTATTTTATTTTTTTCTGTAATTTAGTGTTTTTTTTTCCGTACTTTATTTTATTTTATTTAATTGTAGATAATTGTTGGTAATTTAGTAAATTAATTTAATTATAGTGTAGTGTTAGGTATAATTGTAATTTAGGTTAGGATTTATTTTACAGGTACGCTTGTATTTATTTTAGCTAGGTAGTTATTAAATAGTTAATAACTATTTAATAACTATTGTACCTAGTTAAAATAAATACAAAGTTGCCTGTAAAATAAAAATAAACCCTGAGATAGCTACAATGTAACTATTAGTTATATTGTAGCTATCTTAGGGTTTATTTTATAGTTAAGTATTTAGTTTTAAATAGGAATAATTTATTTAATTGTAGTAATTTTATTTCGTTTTATTTATATTATATTTAAGTTAGAGGGATTAGACTTAGGGTTAGACTTAGGTTTAGGGGTTAATACATTTAATATAGTAGCGGTGACGTTGGGGGCGGCAGATTAGGGGTTAATAATTGTAGGTAGGTGTCGCGATGTTAGGGACGGCAGACTAGGGGTTAATAAAATTTAACTAGTGTTTGCGAGGCGGGAGTGCGGCGGTTTAGGGGTTAATATATTTATTAAAGTGGCGGCCATGTCCGGTCAGCAGATTAGGGCTTAAAAACTTTAGTGTTTGCGATGTGGGGGGGCTCGGTTTAGAGCTTAATAGGTAGTTTATGGGTGTTAGTGTACTTTTTAGCACTTTAGTTAAGAGTTTTATGTTACGGCGTTAGCCCATAAAACTCTTAACTACTGACTTTTAAATGCGGTAGGAGTCTTGACAGGAGAGGGTCTACCGCTCACTTTCTCCAAGACTCGTAATACCGGCGTTAGGAAAATCCCATTAAAAAGATAGGATACGCAATTTACGTAAGGGGATTTGCGGTATGCTCGAGTCGCGGAATAAAAGTGAGCGGTACACCTGTACCTGCCAGACTCGTAATACCAGCGGGCGTTAAAAAGCAAGACTCATAATCTAGCCGTTAATTTTTACGAGTGCGGGACTGACGTTGTGTTACAGGCTAAAAGGCTTGCGGTACAGCTATACCAACAAAACTTGTAATGGCTGCGTTGCTGTTTTAACGCTGAAATTGCCATTTTTTCAGCGTTAAAACCGTAACGCAAAACTCGTAATCTACCTGAATGGCAATTAGCATATTCAAGAGGTTTTACAAGGGGTATGTCCCTAAACTGCAATTTTTGCTAACACTGACTTTTTTTTACATTTAAATAAAACACATTTATTTTGTATGCAGGTTTGTAACAATGCAGTGCATTTTTTGCTGATTAAAAAAAGGCATAACTTTTATGATGACTGACTTTTCTAGGCATGTTAAAAGACACTTGAGTTTGACCTCAATTACAAGTGTATTTAAGGGCATACTTGTGCTTATTCATTAGACCAGTCACATGATACTCAGCGATCACTTTCGTTTCTTTGCCAAACTTGTCTTCTGAATCAAATGAAAGCATTTCATAAGTAGTTATTTATGCTTTCCCATCGTTTCTTTAAGAGGCTCTGGCCTTTATTCTAGTCTTTCCACTAATTGCAGCAATGATTATCTATCCATAATCACTGATAATGATCCCTGTCCTACACCATTTATCTATCCCCTGTGTTCAGTGGCAATTCTAGGAGGATGCACTGCAGAAAAACCAACCCCAATAGTTGTACAACAACAAGTAAGAAGCTCTAATAGACTAAAGTTTGGCGGGGGGGGGGGGGGGGGAATGACCCCTCCGATCACAGTCCCTTCATACTAGAGACCAGTTAGCCATTTTATACCATGCAATGCCCCTGCCTCTGAACCTGACTGTCCTGGCTCAGCCTCCTAGGCCCCGATCCGATATAAATCGTCGCCCGCAAAAGCCTGCGACGCCAAAATTTGCGCTGGTTTGGTATCACATATACGGCGTAACATAGAAGTTACGCTCGTATATTTCTGCCTTCGGCCGTAGTTTTTTGGCCCATAGACAGGTTTACCAAACCAGCTCAGTTTGGTATCCAATATACAGCGTAAGGACTTACGTGGCGAAAATGGAGAAATCTTACTCCATTTTCACCTCGCCACAAATTGCAGACGTAGTAAGCCTTACGCTGTGTATCGAAGCCCCATAGCTCCCTAAACTAGCTGCAAAATAAAACCTAACACCTAACACATGCGCAATGTCTATCTACCTGTCAACCGCGAACTGCTAAATAAAACCTAACACCTAACGCATGCGCAATGTCTATCTACCTGTCAACCGCGATCCCCCGCCGCTATCCCTAATAAAGTGTTTAACCCCTAAACCGCCGCTCCCGGACCCCGCCGCCACCAACATTAAATGTCTAACCCCCTAATGTGAGCCCCCTACACCGTCGCCACCTACATTAAAATTATTAACCCCTAATGTAATCCCCCTACACCGCCGCCATCTATATTAAAATTATTACCCTCTAATGTGAGCCCCCTACCCCGCCGCCACCTATTTTAACTATATTACCCCCTAATCTAATCCCCCTACCCCGCCACCACCTATTTTAAATGTATTAACCCCTAATCTAATCCCCCTACACCGCCGCCACCTATTTTAAATGTATTAACCCCTAATCTAATCCCCCTACACCGCCGCCACCTATAATAAATTTATTACCCCCTAAAATACTAAACTGTCCCTACCCTAAACTAAATTAAAAATAGCCCTGAAAAGGGCTTTTTGCGTGGCATTGCCCCAAAGTAAACAGCTCTATTACCAGCCCTTAAAAGGGCCTTTTGCGGGGCATTGCCCCAAAGTAACCAGCTCTTTTACCAGCCCTTAAAAGGGCTTTTTGCGGGGCATTGTCACAAAGTAATCAGCTCTTTTGCCTCTAATGTAATCTAATCCCCCTACACCGCCGCAACCTATATTAAATATATTAACCCCTAATCTAATCCCCCTACACCGCCGCCACCTATATTAAATTAATTAACCCCTAATCTAATCCCCCTATACCACCGCCACCTATATTAAATTAATTAACCCCTAAAATACTAAAATTTCCCTACCACTAAACCTAAGTCTAACCCTACAAATAGCCCTGAAAAGGGCTTTTTGCATGGCATTGCCCCAAAGTAACCAGCTCTATTGCCAGCCCTTAAAAGGGCTTTTTGCGGGGCATTGCCCCAAAGTAATCAGCTCTTTTACCAGCCCTTAAAAGGGCTTTTTGCGGGGCATTGTCACAAAGTAATCAGCTCTTTGCCTGTAATCTAAATCCCCCTATACCGCCGCCACCTATAATAAATGTATTACTCCCTAATCTAATCCCCCTACACCGCCGCCACCTATATTAAATATATTAACCCCTAATCTGACCCCCCTACACCGCCGCCACCTATATTAACTATATTAACCCTAATTATATTAGGGTTAATATAGTTAATATAGTTATTATATTATATATATTAACTTTATTAACCATATCTAAATCTAACACCCCTAACTTAATTATTATTAAAATAAATCTAAATAATATTAATAATATTAACTAAATTATTCCTATTTAAAACTAAATACTTACCTATAAAATAAACCCTAAGATAGCTACAATATAATTCATAATTACATTGTAGCTATTTTAGGGTTTATATTTATTTTACAGGTAACTTGGTATTTATTTTAACTAGGTACAATAGCTATTAAATAGTTAATAACTATTTAATAGCTACCTAGTTAAAATAATTACCAATTTACCTGTAAAATAAATCCTAACCTAAGTTACAAATACACCTACACTATCAATAAATGAAATAAACTACAAATATCTAAACTAAAATACAATTAAATACACTAAACTAAATTACAAAAAACCCCCCACTAAATTACAAAAAATAAAAAAAGATTACAAGATTTTTAAGCTAGTTACACCTATTCTAAGCCCCCTAATAAAATAAAAAAGCCCCCCAAAATAAAAAAAATTCCCTACCCTAATCTAAATTACAAAAGTAATCAGCTCTATTACCAGCCCTTAAAAGGGCCTTTTGTGGGGCATTGCCCCAAAGTAATCAGCTCTTTTGCCTGTAAAAAAAACAACACCCCCCCCATTACAACCCACCACCCACATACCCCTACTCTAACCCACCCAATACCCCCTTAAAAAACCTAAGTCTAACCCCCAAGTGCTCCTTACCTGTCCTGAAGACCGGCGGAGAAGGTCCTGTTCCAGGCGGAGAAGTCTTCTTCCAGGAGGCGACCTCTTCTTCTTCCAGGATCCAGCCAGCGCGGAGCGGAGGAGTTGAAGACCGATGACTGCGGAGCTGAAGACCGTCCATCTGGAACTGAACCGGATCTGGAGCGTGGAGGATCCTCTTTATACGATCGCCGCCGTACACTGAATAGGAATTCAAGGTACGCGATTAAAAATGGCGTCCCTTGAATTCCTATTGGCTGATTTGAGCCTTCAAATTCAAATCAGCCAATCGGATGAGAGCTACTTTAATTATATTGGCTGATTTGAATAGCCAATAGAATAAGAGCTACTGTAATTCTATTGGCTGATTAGAATAGCCAATAGAATTACAGTAGCTCTTATTCTATTGGCTATTCAAATCAGCCAATAGAATTAAAGTAGCTAATGGGGGTAATTTTTTTATTTTGGGGGGCTTTGTTATTTTATTAGGGGGCTTAGAATAGGTGTAATTAGCTTAAAAATCTTGTAATCTTTTTTTATTTTTTGTAATTTAGTGTTTGTTTTTTTTGTAATTTAGTTTAGTGTATTTAATTGTATTTTAGTTTAGATATTTGTAGTTTATTTCATTTATTAATAGTGTAGGTGTATTTGTAACTTAGGTTAGGATTTATTTTACAGGTAAATTGGTAATTATTTTAACTAGGTAGCTATTAAATAGTTATTAACTATTTAATAGCTATTGTACCTAGTTAAAATAAATACAAAGTTACCTGTAAAATAAATATAAACCCTAAAATAGCTACAATGTAATTATGAATTATATTGTAGCTATCTTAGGGTTTATTTTATAGGTAAGTATTTAGTTTTAAATAGGAATAATTTAGTTAATATTAATATTATTTAGATTTATTTTAATAATAATTAAGTTAGGGGTGTTAGAGTTAGATAGGGTTAATATAGTTAATATATATAATATAATAACTATATTAACTATATTAACCCTAATATAATTAGGGTTAATATAGTTAATATAGGTGGCGGTGGTATAGGGGGATTAGATTAGGGATTAATAATTTTAATATAGGTGGCGGCGGTGTAGGGGAATTAGATTAGGGAGTAATACATTTATTATAGGTGGCGGCGGTATAGGGGGATTTAGATTACAGGCAAAAGAGCTGATTACTTTGTGACAATGCCCCACAAAAAGCCCTTTTAAGGACTGGTAAAAGAGCTGGTTACTTTGGGGCAATGCCCCGCAAAAAGCCCTTTTAATGGCTGGTAATAGAGCTGGTTACTTTGGGGCAATGCCACGCAAAAAGCCCTTTTCAGGACTTCCGGTGGGTGGCTCTAAAAGATGGCTGTGAGCTTTTGTTGCTCTGAAGAACTCTTCTTTTAATCTAAACTATATTGCCATCATTCTATGCCATCTGCATCCCCCTTGACAGGAAAGCTGTCCGGGAACCTCAGGCAGATAGAAATATATCACTCTTTTCTTCCACGGAAGTCATTTGACTAAAATAGAACCCACGAGGGACTTTGTATATATTATTTGCAGGACCGTTGTTTCACAGTGTAGCTGAGATCGAAATGGAAACCCTCCCCGCTGAAGCAACACTCCTATACAAGGACATTTGGGTTTCATTGCGAGACCTCTTTCTACCAGCTTTGAGTAAGCTGGAATCTACCATGCAACAACTGCTGGCCGACGCTCGGGTGGAGAATTCCAACGTCAAGATGGCGCCAACTCTCAGCGGAACCCCCTTGCGGTGATCGCTACTCATCTCCTGAGACACATCAAACAGGGCTGCAGGAGAGATCGCAGGGGCAACAGATATTGCGGCAGCTACGAGACTCAGCCTTACAGAATCACGGCCCCATGATAAAAATCAGAGAGGAACCTATTAAAGCCACTGAAGTGGCGATATTGACTATCAGTGCTGCTGATCTTGCACTGCAATGCAGCCCTGACACCTACTTGTCCCCTGGCCAGTCGAGACCTCTGCCAGACTTAAAGAGGGGCTTATAGATGCTTTCAGTGCCTTCTCTGGCGCATACCCCAGTTCTGGCCAATGAGTCTGGATCGGGATGGGTGAGGAAAGCCACAGACATTACATTCAGCTCGGTGAGGAAGGCAAGCGATCCCTACGGCTCACAAAACTTACATGCCAGCGCGATTGGAGACCTGCATGGCCATTCTAAAAACCACTCTGCTTATGTAATGGCGGACTTAATTTATGAAACTGACTTGAATGTAAACAAGAAGCTAGATTATTACCATCCCTGTGGGATTCATCACGGGTGGAGACAGGGTAGGACCTGGCTAGTGACAGGGGTCTGCTGAGCGGCTCAAGTAAGGAAGCATCTCTGGATACCCCCCTCAGAGATATACATGTTTATCTGCTTTAATTTCCGGACATACTCTACTTTACTTGTCTAGCATTTGTTCCGTTATTGTCTGTTAATGTTTTGATGTTTATGACTGATAACTTGTGTAGGAGTTGGATTCCCCAGCTGAAATAACTCACCCCTGATATCGCTGGGAATTAGAAAATCCTTGGAATATGATTGCAAAGCTAGGGGTACAATCTGATGGACAGCTGGAGCAGTGTAATAGCGGGCTAGTGTATTGCTCTTGTGACCTGTTATTCTCATTCCCGCACTAGTATGTCGTTTGTTTTCTCTTGCTTTTCCTTTTATTTTTACAGGGGCACATTTCAAAAAGTTTGAGCTATTGTGCATTCGCCTGCCATATGTTTACAAATTCTATCTCCTATGCATAACGGTGCTTTGACAGGGCAATGGTATAGTATTTATGTTTTCCTTTTTATTGTCAATAATTGAGCATGAGGTCCCCCCCTTCAGCTACGGTAAAGCTAGACAAGACTAACTAACAAAATCCACTTTAGAAAGCTTGCTGTTTTGTGCCCTTATTATCTTACTGGCTTTATTGTTTACATTTACACTGTTCTATCCCACTAATGCCCAATACACTGTAATACTAGAGTCTCTTTTTGATCCTGTGATAAGTGCAGAACCTTGACACACATTTTTTAATAGCTTCTATGGCAATGGAATATTACTCATCTGACTATTATGCTTGAGGGTTCACCCCAGTTGCACCAGCCTTTTTACTATTGACGATGCCAAGCGCAGGCTAAGACGTCACCACTCCACTTTGAGTATATCTATATATTCAAGTTTACTAAAAGATTTCTTATTCACACAGTGCCTATACAATATATATACAGTACAGTTACTAGTCCTAACAAAATTGGCTATAAATATACAGGATTCTGTGTGTTTCAGGCTGACGGAAACCAGCATAATATTAATACTATAATTCTACACGGCACTGAAACTCTAATTATGAGGATTCTGTGTGTTTCAGGCTGACGGAAACCAGCGTAATATTAATACTATAATTCTACACAGCACTGAAACTCTAATTATGAGGATATACTATTCACTTGCTTCATAGGGTGTTATATGCATCCATGCTCTTAGTGGGAGAAGGTGGGGGGTTTTGTTTTGTTTTATTTTAGTTTAGTTGGTTGTTGTGTTAGTTTAGTTTGGTTATGTTATAAAATAAAAAACCCCAACGTTGTATGCAAAAGGTAATCACTGAATCTGTAACTGAGAATTGAAGACTCTGCATCAGCCTAACTTGCATATTGTTAACATTGGTCTATTTGGGTCTCACCCACCCTTTTGCACATTATACAATACTTCACCCTGTGTGGCATTAAGATATGAAATCTGTATGATTGTATGCATTGTTGGATATAAATAAAAAAAAAAAAAAAAAAGCCCTTTTCAGGGCTATTTGTAGGGTTAGACTTAGGTTTAGTGGTAGGGAAATTTTTGTATTTTAGGGGTTGATTAATTTAATATAGGTGGCAGCGGTATAGGGGGATTAGATTAGGGGTTAATTAATTTAATATAGGTGGTGGCGGTATAGGGGGATTAGATTAGGGGTTAATTAATTTAATATAGGTTGCAGCGGTATAGGGGGATTAGATTAGGGGTTAATAATTTTAATATAGGTGGCGGCGGTGTAGGGGGCTCACATTAGGGGTTAATATAGTTTAAATAGGTGGCGGCGGTGTAGGGGGATCATATAAGGGGGTAATATAGTTTAAATAGGTGGCAGCGGTGTAGGGGGATCATATTAGGGGGTAATATAGTTTAAATAGGTGGCAGCAGTGTAGGGAGATCATATTAGGGGTTAATATAGTTTAAATAGGTGGCGGCGGTGTAGGGGGCTCACATTAGGGGTTAATATATTTTAAATAGGTGGCGGCGGTGTAGGGGGATCATATTAGGGGGTAATATAGTTTAAATAGGTGGCAGCAGTGTAGGGAGATCATATTAGGGGTTAATATAGTTTAAATAGGTGGCGGCGGTGTAGGGGGCTCACATTAGGGGTTAATATATTTTAAATAGGTGGCGGCGGTGTAGGGAGATCATATTAGGGGGTAATATAGTTTAAATAGGTGGCGGCGGTGTAGGGGGATCATATTAGGGGTTTATATAGTTTAAATAGGTGGCGGCGGTGTAGGGGGATCATATTAGGGGGTAATATAGTTTAAATAGGTGGCAGCAGTGTAGGGAGATCATATTAGGGGTTAATATAGTTTAAATAGGTGGCGGCGGTGTAGGGGGCTCACATTAGGGGTTAATATATTTTAAATAGGTGGCGGCGGTGTAGGGGGATCATATTAGGGGGTAATATAGTTTAAATAGGTGGCAGCAGTGTAGGGAGATCATATTAGGGGTTAATATAGTTTAAATAGGTGGCGGCGGTGTAGGGGGCTCACATTAGGGGTTAATATATTTTAAATAGGTGGCGGCGGTGTAGGGAGATCATATTAGGGGGTAATATAGTTTAAATAGGTGGCGGCGGTGTAGGGGGATCATATTAGGGGTTTATATAGTTTAAATAGGTGGCGGCGGTGTAGGGGGCTCACATTAGGGGTTAATATAGTTTAAATAGGTGGCAGCGGTGTAGGGGGATCATATTAGGGGGTAATATAGTTTAAATAGGGGGCGGCGGTGTAGGGGGATCATATTAGGGGGTAACATAGTTAATATAGGTGGCGGCGGGGTAGGGGGATCATATTAGGGGGTAATATAGTTTAAATAGGTGGCGGCAGTGTAGGGGGATCATATTAGGGGTTAATATAGTTTAAATAGGTGGCGGCGGTGTAGGGGGATCATATTAGGGGTTAATATAGTTTAAATAGGTGGCGGCGGAGTTGGGGGCTCACATTAGGGGTTAATATATTTTAAATAGATGGCAGCGGTGTAGGGGGATCATATTAGGGGGTAATATAGTTTAAATAGGTGGCAGCGGTGTAGGGGGATCATATTAGGGGGTAACATAGTTAATATAGGTGGCGGCGGGGTAGGGGGCTCACATTAGGGGGTAAAACATTTAATGTAGCTAGCGGCGGTGTAGGGGGCTCAGATTAGGGGGTAATATAGATAATGTAGCTGGCGGCGGGGTCCAGGAGCGGCGGTTTAGGGGTTAATATATTTATTGTTAGGATTGAGAGGGGGGATTGAGGATAGAGGGGTATATGTGTCGGCCTATGTTTGGGAGGTGTGTTAGACAGTAACGGGAGATTTAATAACTTAGTCAGATTTTTTATGCGGCGGCAGTTTCTAAAGTGCCGTAAGTCACTGGCGACTCCAGAAATTTGTACTTACGCAGATTTCTGGACATCGCTGGTTTGTCAGACTTACGGCAATTTAGCATCTGACAGCGCCATATATGTGATAGCTCGAGTTGCGAGCTGAAACTATGGGCGGCGCAGGTTTTCACGCTTGCGCCGAAAACCTGCGCCGTATATCGGATCGCGCCCCTGATATATTATTCTTTCCACATGTAAAGTTGTAAAGACCTAGAACCACTCCTGCCTGTAAAAGTGCCAAGGATGTGTAACAAAAGGCTATGGAAGATTAATAATGCTAAATCCAATGCATCTGAAGATATGATAGCTGTAGTGGATTGTCATATTTTTATATTTTGATGTTACATGTTACTAACATTATGTTTAAGATTGGGGAACTGTGAAGTTATATCTAGTGCAAAAAATAATATTCCCACTTAAAGGGATACTAAATACATTGTATAAACATCATATTGAGATTATTCCCCACCTCACTCTAGTCATGGGTGTTTAGTGTCCCTTTAAAAGTCATGGTAAGGCTGCAGCTGCTTGGTTAAGGTGAAAGGGCCATTTTTTAGCTGTAAGGGAGGAAAGTGACAAGAGACTGGACCTGGCAAAAAAACAACAACAACAAAACAGGCAAGATTGTGGTCTTCAGGTCAAACTTTAAGAAAAAAGAATGCAGAAAATAGCATTTTATCCCTTAAAGGGACATGAAACCCAAATTTTATCTTTCTTGATTTAAAAAGAGCATGTCATTTTAAACAACTTTCTAATTTACTTCTATCTATTTTGCATCATTCTTTTGATATCCTTTGCTGAAAAGCATTTCTAGATAGGCTCAGTAGCTGCTGATTGGTGGCTGCACATAGATGCCTTATGTGATTGGCTCACCCATGTGTATTGCTATTTCTTCAGCAAAGGATATCTAAAGAATAAAGTAAATTAGATAATAGAAGTAAATTGGAATGTTGTTTAACATTGTATCCTCTACCTGAATCATAAAATATTTTTGGGGGGTTTAGTGTCCCTTTAATCTTGGTACATATGTCATGTTTAAGTTTACATTTCTGCTTGTATTTTTTATGATCACTGGCTTCTGATCTTGTAAACCTGATCTACAAGAGCATAAGGGGCCAATTTATCAAAGATTAAACTGTGAATGCGCTGGAATTCCGCATCAAATTAGACTCCAAATTGATCCGCTGTAAGTAACACAGCGTCAATGCTGAAATGTTCGACATAATATACGCTCCCATGAGATCAATCCGATGCAATCAATGCTTGTGTTATTCAAGAGTAATACTGATGATCCGCCTTCAAATTCGACCCTATTCAAGAATATTACTGATGATCCGCCTTCACATTCAACTCTATTTGACCCTCTCACCAATTTATAAAATTTATTAAACATTCAACATGTACACTTGCGTCTACTCTGATAAAGTGTACCTATCCTTCAAACCGCCACCTCTGAGTCCGCGAATGCCATAGAAATCAATGGGAGTCTGAAAACACAGAAATGTTTGCAATACTTTTTTGACGCGGAAGGAGGATATTAATGAACCATCTGAATTAGGAAGTATAATAAAAATGTTTCATGTCCCTCTGATCTTATGTGTACATAAATATATCAATATGATTAACTGCAGGTCTCATGGTACAGTAATAGATTTCTGAAAATATTATGTTTAGGGCACACCCTGATTCCTAGACATCTTTCAGCAAAGGATATCAAGAGAATGAAGCGTATTAGATCATAAAAGTCCACTAGAAAGTCGATTAAAATAGTATACTCTTTCATGTTTGGGAATGTTAATAAACAACATTGTTCTTTAATACAGTCATGTTTGTGAGTAAGAAAATTCAAACAATATGGCATTGACTGTCCCTTTAAGTTAGCAAATGTTAAAACATAAAAGTATTTTCTAGATTTTGTTACCTTGAGAGGCTATAGATGATGTGGGAGGTGGTTCCATACGTGGAGTTACCTCCACTATAATAAAACAAATTAAAAATATATATAAAATGTATATTCTAAGTCATATGGATGTTAGCATTTCAATAAAAGTACAGATTATGGCGGAGCTTAGCCATTCTGGAAAATGGCTGTGTGAGAGGATAGCTCCTAGGCCCATACCACCTAAGCCCGGTAAATAAAATTAGCCAGTGACCTTTTCCTGTCCTACAGTGAATCTCTACACACGGCAGGAGCAGGAGGACCAAACAGGCTGCAGAGGGGAACAACGGAGCCTGAGAAACGCCACAGGGAGCCGGTGGGCCGACTCCCTGTACCCAGGCCACAGGCGGTGTGTTAGTAGGAGATCGGGGGCAGCTGTCCCAAAGCCCGGGCTAAACAACAAGCCCGCATAGTAACCGGACACACATTAGCCGAACGGAAACAGCAGGGAGCCGACGCAACTGCGGCAAGTAAGTTCCCGGTCCCCGGGGGTGCAAAGACTCCGCGCACAGCCACGCGGTGGGATCAGCTTAAAAACAAACAGCCACAGCACCGGATAAAAGGCCCATAACACAACCGCAAAAGAGACTAGACATCTGGCATAACAAAATAAAATAAATAATTAACAAACAAACACAACGGCAGCCTTAAAAAAAAAGAGAAGGACCAGGGGAGCTGAACACTGAAAGTAAGCAGGAAAGGGGCCCAAGTAAACTACAGAGACACTATAAATTACACGAAAATAAGCTGCATCTTTGCACTAATCACCAAGAAAGGCTGCGCAGATTACCAACAGCTATATCAGACCCTAAACTTTGTTAGAGGGGATCCTTTTCATACTGGTGAACAGGAATCACAAGGACAAAGCTACTATTGCCTGCACAACAGTAAATACATAGCTAGCACCAGAGATATAGTACACCCTGAACCGGAGGGGTAGAACCCTGGGAAAACACAAAGAAAGTATATTACAGTAGTTTGGTGGCTTTATTAACACTGTTATACACCCCCAATCCAGATATACCCACGCTAGGGAGACATAAGCTGAGACTGTCGCACATCTGACAAGGTCTGCCCCCTACTCCACAGTATTAATTCTTAAAAGTATGCCAGCACGTAAACAAGGCAAATCTGACGGTGCTACAAATACAAAAATGCTGCAGCAATATTTAAAACCAATAGACCCGCAGACACCTACTGCCACACCTACCCCTAAGGCCCTCACACCAGCAGAGGACATGCAAGCAACACCGTCACATCCAACAAACTTTACTGGTCTTATAAAAGAAGATTTAAAACCTCTCTGCACTAAAGATGATGTAAAAGAGATCATGTCAGAAGTCAAAACCTGGTATACTGAACTGAAACGTGATCTGACTAGAGTAACTCAAAGAGTAACAAATCTAGAAGAGAGTCACAATACAACACATAATGATATTGAACACATATCACGTCTGGCATACAAGCAAGAGGAGACTATACACCATCTATGGGAGAAAGTGGAGGACTTGGATAATAGAGGTAGGAGGAACAACCTCCGGATACGGGGCATCTCTGAAACTATACAACCAGCGGCCCTGGAGGGCTGCCTACAGGATCTTTTCCGGACCCTTAAAGGGGACAGTGGCGCACCTGAGGTCCCAATAGAGAGAGCCCATCGAGCCCTGAGAGCCAAACCTCCCCTTAAAGCACCACCCAGGGATGTCATTCTTAAACTCCTACACTTTAAAGACAAAGAAGAAATCCTCAAATATGCCAGACAAAAACAGGACTTTACACACGCGGGTAACCGCATCCAGATCTTTGCTGATCTGAGCCCAGCAACTCTACAAAAAAGGAGAGATCTCCAGTTAGCATCATCGCTACAAGAGATGGCACTACTGCGGTGTACAAAACCAGGGAGGACCTACCACACTTCTGCGAAACCCTACGGATTAACATCCCATATCCAGAGCATCAGACCTTCGTCACCCTCAGAGAGAAGGACAAGGACAGAATCTGAAAAACGAACCAGTGTGCCGAGTGCATGCCCAAACCTAGCGGACTCCTGCAAGCAACCCGATAAGGGGCATGCATCGGCGCGAAGGGACGCTTAATGGTAAAAAATGGCTACAGGTCGTATATTTTGTATTAATGTTTGAATTATCGGGCTTAGGGGTGGGGATATTGCCCTATCTTGTTATTTCATTTCAGCTTGTACTTGTTGCTTGTTGATTGACACTGTTGCCCTATTGTTATTTCATTGTTGTATTGCAAGTTAATCTCATACCACTTTATTTTAGGTTCACCTGTGGCACTAACTGAGCCCTCCTTCACTGCTCCTTAACTACACAGACGCGACAACTCTGCTTATACGAACAGACGAGTTCTCACACTCACAAAGTAAACACATCTAAATACCCGACTTGGACCCGACCAAAGATACGCATCATAACAAGGTACTTGATATCCCCCATACACAGACGAAAGCTACCACATCGATTCGACCCCACACACTTTAGACTGGTGGAAAAAGTAACGTGACAACCCAAAGAAACTCACAGGGACAGCCCCTCTCACTAATATCCATAAACGCCAAGGGCCTTAACAGCCCAGAAAAAAGGTCAATAGCATTCCACCAATTACATAAATCCAAAGGGGATCTACTCTTTATACAAGAGACACACTTTAAAAAGGGACGGGAACCTAAGTATATGAACAACAACTATAAGACCTCCTTCCTGGCCTCAGGGCCAACTAAGAAAGGGGGAGTCGGTATATTCCTCAAAAACACTGTACTTTTCCAACCGAAACATGTTATTAAATACCCCAAAGGAACATATCTAATAGTGATAGGGCTTCTCTTCAACACATATGTCACGCTGGTTAATGTTTACCTGCCCAACCATGGTCAGCAACTAGTTTTTAGACAGGTCACACAGTTACTACTCGAACATATGAAAGGGGTGTTGTTCATCGCGGGTGACTTTAACCTGCCACTAGATCCCTCACGAGACACATCAACAGGGAGGACAAGCACACCGATGAAAGTCATAAAATCAATAAACTCCCAATTGCAACTACTAAAAATACATGACGTATGGAGAATAGAACACCCAGACGCCACAGACTTCACATTTTACTCACACCCACACCATACATACACTAGAATTGACTATATAGTGACAGACCAGATAGGACTGACTATGGTGGAAACAGCTGAAATTCTGCCAATAACATGGTCTGACCACGCACCAGTAAAGTGCTTGATCAATTGGCCAAGTACACCGCCGCATCCCTTTATGTGGAGGCTTGACGAAACCGCCCTAACTAACCCATTAGTTCAGATGGACATTGATGAAACACTAGGACATTTCTTTAGGGAAAACACACCTTCTGACACATCAACGGCAATGATATGGGAAGCACACAAATGTGTAGTCAGGGGGGAGTTCATTAAACACAAAGCGAAAAAAATCAAAAATGACAGACAGTTTGTGAACTCCACCCTCTCTCAAATAAGATATTGGGAGAACCAACACAAACAACACCCGACCTCCACAATCTACCTAAAAAATTTAACCAAAGCCAGGCACGAGCTTAACAATCACTACATCAGGGAATATCAACATAAAGCCGTAATATTACAACAAAAATACTTTGATGTAAATAAAAAATCAGGGTCCTCACTGGCCAAGGCGCTAAAACGCCAACAACTAACAACACATGTGCACGAGTTAGCGGATACAGCAGGAGACATGCACAGAGACAGCATAAAAATAGAGGAGACATTCAGACAGTACTACGGAAAACTATATAACATACGGAATGACTGTGACCTACAAGATGTAGACTGCTACCTGGAGGGGGTGACTCTGCACACACTTGATACGGAAAGCGCCGAAGCTTTAGATCTACCAATCACAAAAGATGAAATTGCAGCTGCCATTAAATCCATGCCAAACGGCAAGAGCCCAGGACCTGACGGTCTGGGGATTAAATATTATAAAACCTATATCCACCACCTGTCAACACCACTAATATCTCTTTTTAACTCATTATTAAAGGAGGGGGGTTTTCCAGACAGCATGTTAGAGGCCTACATCACAGTCTTGCCTAAACCAGGCAAAAGCCCAAATAAACCAGAAAACTTTCGCCCCATTTCTCTTTTAAACTGTGAAATTAAAATCTTTGCTAAAATCCTGGCCAATAGAATTAATAAATATCTGCCCGCACTGGTCCACCCGGACCAGGTGGGTTTTGTCCCTGGGAGGGAGGCGATGGACAACACCTTAAAGGCACTGCAACTAATGAGCTATGTCCAGCAAAATAAAATCCCGTCAATCTTTGTGTCGACAGACGCAGAGAAAGCCTTTGACAGGGTAAATTGGCCTTTTCTAAAAGCGGTTCTGCATAAAATGAAATTTAGCGATTCCATTATCTCCCAAATCTTCACACTATATAGGTGCCCAACAGCACGGGTCAAGGTAAACGGACTACTATCTGATAAGTTTTACATTCATAACGGTACGAGACAGGGCTGCCCCCTCTCGCCGATCCTCTTCGCCATAACTATAGAGGTGCTGGCGCAGAAAATAAGAGAGGACACATTGATATCAGGGGTCCCTATAAGCTTGAACGAACACAAACTCGCGCTTTACGCAGATGATGTCCTACTTACATTAACCAAAACGGAAACCTCTATGCCCAGGGTCTTGGAGATTATTTGGGGATTATGGGCGGGTATCAAATTTTCATCTTAACACGACTAAATCCGAGCTACTAAATATCACATATGACCACGATACTTTATCAGAGATACTTCAAGACTGCCCACTTCGCACACAACAGACTAAAATGAGGTATTTAGGCATACACTTATCACCAGACCCGCAAGTACTATTTCAAGCCAACTACAGAGCACTAGAACACACACTGGTGTCAGACCTTTCTAGTTGGAAAAAGAAGACAATTTCTTGGGTAGGGAGAATTAACGTTGTCAAAATGAACGTAGTCCCAAGGATATTATACTTACTCCAGACCACCCCAATCCCATTGCCAACAAATTACCTACATAAACTACAAAGTATACTGGAACACTACATCTGGGGAAACATTAGGCCTAGGATAGCAAAGAGAACTCTATACCTCCCCAGAGGCAGAGGGGGCCTCGGAGTCCCCAACATTTATACTTACAAACAAGCTACCACATTACAGAGACTACTAGACTGGTGCCATAATGACCCCAACAAGAAGTGGGTGCAGCTGGACTGCGACATCCTTGCCACAAGAAATGCAGGCCTTCAGGCCTGGGTCTCAGAGAAACATAGATCCAAAGCCACTTCCACATCCCATTACTAATAGATTTTTACACGCATTGGGATAAAATCCATCGCACCTCCACAAATATTTCTTCCACCCACGCACCATTAACCCCAATGTATCAGAATCCTGAAATGCCTTGGAACTGCAAACCAAGGGATGTAGATTCAGGGTCTTCCTTCAGTGACATGACGCTCTCCTCCCTCTTAGAAGGGGACAAACTTGCACCACTAGCAGACATCCAAGAGACAGTGTTGGGGGCGCATATGAATTGGTTAGCACACTCACAGATTAACCACTTCCTCGCCACGCACCGTTCTAGGGGTTCGTTTACAAGACAGAAAACGGCCTTTGAAAACTTGTGCACACGAGACACCCCCACGGCCCATGCCATCTCTCTGACATATAAATTATTAATAATGGAGGACACCAATACACTCCCCACATATGTAAGGGCGTGGGAAAAAGAACTACAAATGGAGATAGAAAATACAGAGTGGCACACCGCGTTTCAGATCACCAAGAAAGCCTCAGTTTCTGTAAGAGTGCAAGAGGCAAGCTATAAGTTTATATCAAGATGGTACCTCACACCTAGTAGGTTACATTGCATTTACAAGACAGCTTCGGGAAGGTGCTGGAGAGACTGCGGGGAAGAGGGTACACCGGTACACATTTGGTGGTCCTGCCCCAAACTTGACATGTATTGGGTGAATGTCTTCCACCACATAACACACATAATAGGGAAACCGTTACAAAACAGACCAAAAACGATCCTATTCCTGTCACTACCTAAACTAGAGACCAAACAGAGCAGGGCATTACTCCTGGTTATGTTGAATAGTGCCAAAAGGCTTATCCCAAAACACTGGAAAACAAAGACGATACCATCCATAGAGGACTGGAAAAGACAAGTGGACACCCTGCTGCAACTAGAGAGGTACCACCACATACAGCATGGCACAGCAGACATACATGACCTAATGCTGCAGCAGTGGGAACAAAACAACACTGACCGCTGATACCAGCCCACATAGAAACACTACACCTCAGGGTAAAAGACAGGCCTACTGATACAACATATACACCACCTGGCTAAGCAGGGGCAAGACAGAAAGACGCGAAGAACGCAACAACAAATATGGGAAGTGAGGGACCACAAACTGTGTAGAATTAATTACCTGTAAAAAACTTTTCATGGGTGAGCCTATGACTCTTTCCCTTCTACTGATGCAGCCTTGAGGTTAAATAAGGTATCCTCTTTTACATGTGACTTCATGTTTGTTTGGTTACAAGCTATTAATATTGCCATGTATCTTTGTTTATGTTTGTTTGGCCGAAGGGCCTATATGGACTCAGACTCTATAATGGTGCTGCGAAACTTAGCAGCATCCTCAACCATGGCACAAGTTGCCAGGGACAACACTGAAAACTTGGAAAAGGGGAAAAAAGAGAGAAAGGAAAACATATATGTGAAATTTTACATGTTGTACACAAAGTTTTGAGTTTTTCAATAAAATACATTTAAATAAAAAAATAAAAAAATTAAGCTTAGATACCAGCCCAACATTAAAAAAAAAAAAAAAAAAAGTACAGATTATATTAACAGACATATCAATGACCCGAATCAATCACCAACCTTAACAAACAACTTACTGCTCCTTCCACAACGCAGTAATCAAACTCCTTATAAAACCCCACAACGTCATAAATTGGTCTATACTTAAATAGTAATGTGTGGCGCAGAAGTAATTACTTTAATTGCAGCAATCAATAATAGCGCTTTCACCTGCATTTACAGCTGGTGAACTTGGCATTAAAAAAGGTTGTTGCTAACAACACAAAATAGTTCAGTTATATACAGTTTGTATTGTGAGATAGTTCTGAACAATGGAGATCATGAATATGATTCATTTTGCAATCCTGCATCAACACGGAACGAGGTGGTTGTTGATCCAAGCTGCGGAGTGTCAAAAAAGACGCCTAAGCGTACCGAGGGTATTTTTACCCAGAATTGGCCTCCATGCCCTCAGTGATAGAGAGGTGATCCGTAGATTCTGGATTAATAGGGTTTCTATAGAGAGACTCTATATGGAAATTAAAGACTCTCTGGAACCACTCACAGCGAGAACTCGGGCAATCACTGGGATGGTAAAATTACTGTCTGTCCTATATTTCCTGCAACTGGATCCTTCCAAGCTGTGACGAGTCTAGCCATTGGTATGAGCCTGGTAACCATTTCCAGTCATTTGAAATGCCTTGCACCAACGGCTAGTACATCATGTCCATTTCCCCAAAACACAGGAGGAGTGGCATGATGTAAAGATACAGTTTTACCAGATTGCTGGGATGCCAAACATATTGAGGGCGATAGATTGCACAGACATATCGGTGCAGCCTCCCAAGGGAAGAGAGGAGGCATACAGGGACAGGAAGCAGAACCACTCCCTGAATATCCAGGCCATCTGTGATGCCCAATTAAGAATCATGAGTGTCTGCTCTGGATTCCCTGGTTCAAGCCACGACTCATTCATCCTCAGGAATTCGGCCATATACAATCGGTTCCAGGACGGACAAATGCCAGAGGGGATTCTACTAGGTAAATATCTCTTATAAATATTCATGTATGTATATTATAGGATTAATTCATTCATATTGCTAATATCAATTGTCTATTTCTTTCACGCAGGAGATTCTGGATAATCCTGTCTTCTGTGGCTGTTCACACAGGTGAATAATCCCACTACTGTAGAACAAGTGTGCACTATAATGAGGCTCACATTTCCACAAAATGTGTAATAGAGCGCACATTTGGGGTATTGAAGAGCCGTTTCTGCTGTTTGGACAGCTCTGGTGGCGTCCTTCAATATGCCCCCCAATAAGTCTCACTCATCTTCCTCATATGCTGCATGCTTCACAACATTGCCATTACCATGCCAAATAAAGATCTTGAGAACTTGGATATCCGTATGACGATCACATTGCACCCTTAGAGCAAAATGATGCAAGGGGAGTCCAAGCAAGAGTTGACTATATTCAGGCAGTATTTGGCCAATAATGATGCAATTATTGAGTGTTGTACATACTGGTATGTTTATTTTTTTTAATGTTATTTTTGTTTATTGCATTCAACCAAAAGATGTTTATTTTGGCTATAATAGATAAAAAAGAAAAAAGTACTTATAATTAGCACTCTTGCCTCAACAATAGAAAATGTGAATTAATCACAAATAGTGGCCGAAAAAAGAAATTCAGCAAATCACACTGATAAAGACTCTGCTAAAAATAACCATATCAGTGCTATATAATGTATATATTTAATAATAATACCAAGGATCAAAAACAGTTACATAACATACAAAGAAACAAACTACATATCCCTATAATCCTAACTGAAAAAAATAAAGGTACTAAAAGTCCATATGTGGAGGAGGATAATACGATTACCACAGTTCATGTCAAGATTATTGGAAAAGAGCTCAGTTCCGAATGGTATTCCGGCAAAATACTCTCCTCAGTAGGACAAAACAGTATTCCTGATCCAGCCGGAATGAAGTCCGTAAATACACTGAGGGAAGATCAATGCTGTGAGTTCCAAACTGTAGTTCTCATGAGGGACTTAGACACACTTCATGACAACATGCTAGAGGTTTCTGTGTAATAACTGAATACCCCCAAAAGGCTATCAACGTACCTCGCCTCACCACCGCTAGCTCCGAATGATATGTGACAGTGTGAGCACTACTCATACAGCTGCTCGCGAAAGCGGGATAAACCGCCACAATTCACAGCAGCTAAGAGGCTGAAATACTTCCAAATAGCTCTATGGAACACCTATTACAGGCTATCATCCGTGGTACATATTGCAATTATTTACTTTCAATTTTTGTTAAAAAATATCTTATAAAAAATATAGTAAAATAAATCTTCTTTATTGCACACTTGACTCTGTTTTTTTATTCTAAAGTGTTTCTTTCATAGAAAATATATTTGTGCAAACATAAATCAGAAAAATAGTTTGAAATGCTAAATATATTTCTAACATGGTTTTACTCTCTCATGTTTGGGAATGTTAAAGGGACAGTATAGTCAATATTAAACCTTCATGAATAAGATAGGGCATGTAATTGTAAGCAACATTTCTATTTACCTTTATCATTAAATGTGCTTTGTTCTCTTGGTATTCTTATTTGAAAGATAAACCTAGGTAGGCTCATATGATATTATCTAAGTACTTGAAGGGCCCCTCTTATCACATGCTGTTTTATATGCTTTTCACAGCAGGGGAGTGCTAGTTCATGTGAGCCTTATAAATAACATTGTGATCACGCACATAGCTTGTGGCTACATGCCACTAATTGGCTAATATGCAAGTCAATAGATAATAAATGAAATGTCATGTGATCAGAGGGCTGTCAGAAGATGCTTAGATACAAGGTAATCAGAGGTAAAAATTATATTAAAGGGACACTGAACCCAAATGTTTTCTTTTGTGATTCAGATAGAGAATGCAATTTTAAGCAACTTTTTAATTTTCTCCTATTAGCAAATGTTCTTCATTCTCTTGGTATCTTTATTTGAAAAGCAACAATGTAAGTTTAGATGCCGGCCCATTTTTTGTGAACAAACTGGGTTGTTCTTGCTGATTGGTGGATAAATTTATCCACCAATAAACAAGAGAACAAAGAAAAATTGATAATAGGAGTAAATTAGAAAGTTGCTTAAAATTGCATGCTCTATCTGAATCACAAAAGAAAAAATTTGTGTTCAGTGTCCCTTTAAAGGGACATGAAACACAAAGATTTGCTTTCATGATTTATGTATAACATAAAATATTTAAAAAGTTTCCAGTTTATTTCTACTATCAAATTTGCTACATTCTCTTGGTATCATTTGTTAAAGGAGCAGCAATGCACTACTGATTTATAACTAAACACAGGGGTAAGCCAATGACAATCGGTGTATATATATGCAGCCAACAATCAGCAGCTAGAACCAAGGTTCTTTGCTGCTGTTGAGCTTACCTACATAAGATTTTCAGCAAAGGATAACAAGAGAAGGAAGCTAATTAAATAATATAAGTAAATTTTGAAAGTTGTTAAAAATCACATGCTATTTCTGAATCTAAATAAAATATTTGGGATTCATGTCGCTTTAATAGAAGTGTGCTGGTTATGCAAAACTGGTGAATGGGTAATAAAGGGATTATCTATTCTTTTCAACAATAAAACCTCTGGTGTAGATTGACTCTTTAATTAACAGGCCAAAGTATATCTGGCCCATTGAATTTAAACAACAAGCATTTTAAAGCAATGGATTATGTAAATAAAATAAAAAAAACAAATAAATAAATCAAGAAAATCATGTAATACATGATAACCTTTAAATAAGAAAACCAAATATAAGCATTTGTTCCATGCATATGACAAAAATAAATAAAATAAATATATATATTATAATACATACATATATATTTACAAAATAATAAAAAATAATAATAAAAGGTCTATTCTTTAGACCTCTTAGAGGCAGGTGGAGATTGCACAGGTGATCTCTCCCTTGCAGACCTTAATAATTGATTTAGGGTCCCCTGAATCAATAGTAAGAGATTATTCTGGAAGTTCCTATTGGCCAAGTCTGCTCTCTCCTTGCGTTCCAACGCCCTCTGCTCTATAGCTACCCTGTGGCTGTCTATTGCTCACCTCTCCCTATCTAATTCTATTCTTTCCCTATCTAGTGATATTCTCTCCCTATCTAAAGCTTTTCTGTCCCTGTCTAATTCAATGCCCCTCTCTAGGATCTGCCCCTGTTGCTGGACTTATACTCCTTTTGCCCCAAGCAACTCCTGGTGATCAGCCCTGTACTGCCTCCACAGATTCACCATCTCCTGCATTTCTGCATCTTCTGGTAGAATCTCCTGAGAAGCAGCAGGACTAGCAGGGGCAGGAGCAGCAGGGGCAGGAGCACCATGTGCAGGAGCAGCTGGAGCCGATGTTTCCTGCAAGCTTTCCTGCTCCTCTGATTCCTGAGACAGGACGTCTCCCAATAACTCCTTCGATTCGTCATATATATGTTTGCAAATCTCTCTTAGAATAATGGACAGCTCCTCTGACATTTGATGTGCATGTTCCATATCTAAAGAGAATGTAAAATAAAAATATTATAATCACACATAATTCCAAGGGAGAGATTAAAGGGATATGAATTAAGTCTAAATGAAACTTGCAGGATTCAAATAGAGCATGTAAATTTAAGACACTTTTTAATTCACTTCTATTTTCAAATGTGCTTTGTTCTCTTGGTATGTCCTTTTGAAAAAAAAAAATGCACATAACCTACACCAGTGGTAGCTAGTTTCTGGTTGTTGCCTGCACACATTTGTCTCTTGTGATTGTCTAACTATCGCCTAGATTACGAGTTCTGTGTTAGCTTTAAAAAGCAGCGTTGAGAGGACACAACACTGCTTTTTATCTAACGCTGGTATTACGAGTCTGACAGGTAGAGGCTCACCGCTCACTTTTCTTCCGTGACTCGAGGCTACCGCAAATCCCCTTACGTCAATTGCATATCCTATCTTTTTAATGGGATTTGCCTAACGCTGGTATTACGAGTCTTGGAGAAAGTGAGTGGCAGAGCCTCTACCTCCAAGACTCCAACCGCATTTAAAAGTCAGTAGTTAAGAGTTTTATGGGCTAACGCCGGAACATAAAACTCTTAACTACAGTGCTACAAAGTACACTAGCACCCATAAACTACCTATGAACCCCTAAACCGAGCCCCCCCCCCACATTGCAAACACTATAATAAAATTATTTAACCCCTAATCTGCCGACCGGACACCGCCACCACCTACATTATACAAAATAGGAATATATAGGCGCTCTACGTAAGTCACACAGAATCCCAAAATAATGTACAAATAGATGTATATAGTAAGAAAAAGTAATTGTTGTTTATATAAAGCTCAAAGATATACTGAACAGCTTGTTAAAATATGAATAAAGTTAGGCTCATGTATATGTCAAATTGAGCTCATATATACATCAATATGTATGCACATAAATAAATAAAATTCTATACTATATATAATGTTATTTAGTATGAAGATATACAACCTGATGCCAAAAGGAAAGGATAGGTCTGTCCAAAAAATAAAATGATTGTGTTGTTGTTTCACAGCTCACTTGAGTTTGTTTCCTTTCCTTGTTAATAGGTCTCAATGAAGTGTTAGACGCTGCAGGCAAATTTCCAATTATGTGTAAACTTGTGTCGGGTGCTGCTTTTTGATCTGTTGCCTCTTGTGCTTCAGATAAAGGATACTGGAATCTAAGAAAAAAAGAAAAAGCGCATCCTCCGATTCAAGTGATAGAATTTAATAACAACAAATAAGCGCTTACAATATGCACTTACAAAATTAAAGTTAAAATACGCCTGTAGAATAGCCTCTCTGGTTACAGCTGAAAGACTGTCGTGTGTTTCCTCCAAAAACACCGCTATCACCTGGAGTCCTGCGATCTCTATATGCGGTTCATTTCAAGCTCCAAAGTATCGTCAGAGCAAATGAAGGGTAGAAGCGGGTTGGTCGGTAACAGAGATAAAGTTCAATGTCCAATGTTTGGTAAGCTTATTGGTCCTTGATCCTCAACGCGTTTCCGCCGACGCCGGTCAGGCTTTCTCAAGAGGTAAAGTTTGTCTGGTATCTTTGGCAATCGCGGGCTTTTTTTGTTTCGTTAGAGTAACGCCCCCAGGTTAAGGCAACCAATCAGTATGCTTTCAATAGTGATGTTGCCAAAGAATGTCCATACTCCGATGTTTTAACAAAGTCTATTATCTAAGATCGTCCTTATATGTTGCATATATTGTATACACAATAGTAACATTCTGTTAAATACACAATAGTAACATTCTATTATATACACACATTATAAGGAATATCTAATCTAGCGTTTAAAGCAACTGAAAAAGAACATTAAAAATTGTCTGAGAAGTACTATCTTAAAAGTTGCAATTAAAGAACCTATGCTAATACATTGTTAATAAAAATACATATATATACAATAATGCATACATACATAAACAGTCAAATACATAAATACATTAAGGATCCTAAAATTCATTAAAAATAAATATGTAGTATGTCATAACAAATAAAATTATTAATTTAGAGAATATTAATGAATTATAATTTATAATTTATAATTTGATATTCATATCTAAAACGATGTATATTAAAAAATCCAATATCATATATATTAGTTAAAAAAATTATGTGGAATTTAAAATTTAAAATTTAAAATTTAAGATTCAAATACAAATGATGAGAGACATCCCTAACTGTACATAATCTATCTATTCTTGCATCTATCACATAAAAGCCTGTATGTCTAGATCTACATTTAACCCTTTGGGTACTGAACTATTTAATTTAAAAATCCAGTATGTTTCTTGCTTTCTTAATTGTAATAATCTATTTTCTACTGTTGGTGGTATCCAATCAATAACCTGAATTTTTAGTGACCTAGGGTCACAATTGTGAGTCTCTACAAAATGTTCAAAACATTTGTAACTTAGGTTAGGATTTATTTTACAGGTAATTCTGTAATTATTTTAACTAAGTAGCTATTAAATAGTCATTAACTATTTAATAGCTATTCTACCTAGTTAAAATAAATACAAAGTTGCCTGTAAAATAAAAATAAATCATAAAATAGCTACAATGTAACTATTAGTTATATTGTAGCTATATTAGGGTTTATTTTACAGGTAAGTATTTAGTTTTAAATAGGAATAATTTATTTAATTATAGTAAATTTATTTCGTTTAATTTAAATTATATTTAACTTATGGGGGGGTGTTAGGGTTAGGGTTAGACTTAGGTTTAGGGGTTAATAATTTTATTATAGTAGCGGCGACGTTGGGGGCGGGAGATTAGTGGTTAATAATCGTAGGTAAGTTGCGGCGATGTTAGGGAGGGCAGATTAGGGGTTAATAAAATTTATTATAGTGTTTGCGAGGCGGGACTGCGGCGGTTTAGGGGTTAATACATTTATTATAGTAGCAGCGATGTCCGGTCGGAAGATTAGGGGTTAATAAGTGTTGGTAGGTGGCGGCGACGTGGGGGGGGGGGGCAGATTAGGGGTTAATAAATTTAATATAGGTGTCGGCGATGTTAGGGACAGCAGATTAGGGGTTCATAGGTATAATGTAAGTGGTCTAAGAAAAAAGAAAAAGCGCATCCTCCGATTCAAGTGATAGAATTGTAGAGACTCACAATTCAAGTGATAGAATTGTAGAGACTCACAATTGTGACCCTAGGTCACTAAAAATTCAGGTTATTGATTGGATACCACCAACAATAGAAAATAGATTATTACAATTAAGAAAGCAAGAAACATACTGGATTTTTAAATTAAATAGTTCAGTACCCAAAGGGTTAAATGTAGATCTAGACATACAGGCTTTTATGTGATAGATGCAAGAATAGATAATGTACAGTTAGGGATGTCTCTCATCATTTGTATTTGAATCTTAAATTTTAAATTTTAAATTTTAAATTCCACTTAAATTTTTTAACTAATATATATGATATTGGATTTTTTAATATACATCGTTTTAGATATGAATATCAAATTATAAATTATAAATTATAATTCATTAATATTCTCTAAATTATTAATTTTATTTGTTATGACATACTACAGATTTATTTTTAATGAATTTTAGGATCCTTAATGTATTTATGTATTTGACTGTTTATGTATGTATGCATTATTGTATATATATGTATTTTTATTAACAATGTATTAGCATAGGTTCTTTAATTGCAACTTTTAAGATAGTACTTCTCAGACAATTTTTAATGTTCTTTTTCAGTTGCTTTAAACGCTAGATTAGATATTCCTTATAATGTGTGTATATAATAGAATGTTACTATTGTGTATTTAACAGAATGTTACTATTGTGTATACAATATATGCAACATATAAGGACGATCTTAGATAATAGACTTTGTTAAAACATCGGAGTATGGACATTCTTTGGCAACATCACTATTGAAAGCATACTGATTGGTTGCCTTAACCTGGGGGCGTTACTCTAACGAAACAAAAAAAGCCCGCGATTGCCAAAGATACCAGACAAACTTTACCTCTTGAGAAAGCCTGACCGGCGTCGGCGGAAACGCGTTGAGGATCAAGGACCAATAAGCTTACCAAACATTGGACATTGAACTTTATCTCTGTTACCGACCAACCCGCTTCTACCCTTCATTTGCTCTGACGATACTTTGGAGCTTGAAATGAACCGCATATAGAGATCGCAGGACTCCAGGTGATAGCGGTGTTTTTGGAGGAAACACATGACAGTCTTTCAGCTGTAACCAGAGAGGCTATTCTACAGGCGTATTTTAACTTTAATTTTGTAAGTGCATATTGTAAGCGCTTATTTGTTGTTATTAAATTCTATCACTTGAATCGGAGGATGCGCTTTTTCTTTTTTTCTTAGATCACCTACATTATACCTATGAACCCCTAATCTGCTGTCCCTAACATTGCCGACACCTATATTAAATTTATTAACCCCTAATCTGCCCCCCCCACGTCTCCGCCACCTACCAACACTTATTAACCCCTAATCTTCCGACCGGACATCGCCGCTACTATAATAAATGTATTAACCCCTAAACCGCCGCAGTCCCGCCTCGCAAACACTATAATAAATTTTATTAACCCCTAATCTGCCCTCCCTAACATCGCCGCAACTTACCTACGATTATTAACCACTAATCTCCCGCCCCCAACGTCGCAGCTACTATAATAAAGTTATTAACCCCTAAACCTAAGTCTAACCCTAACCCTAACACCCCCCCCATAAGTTAAATATAATTTAAATTAAACGAAATAAATTTACTATAATTAAATAAATTATTCCTATTTAAAACTAAATACTTACCTGTAAAATAAACCCTAATATAGCTACAATATAACTAATAGTTACATTGTAGCTATTTTATGATTTATTTTTATTTTACAGGCAACTTTGAATTTATTTTAACTAGGTACAATACCTATTAAATAGTTAATAACTATTTAATAGCTACCTAGTTAAAATAATTACAGAATTACCTGTAAAATAAATCCTAACCTAAGTTACAAATACACCTAGCACTACACTATCAATAAATTAATTAAATAAATTAAATACAATTATCTAAACTCAAATACAATTAAATAAACTAAACTATAGTACAAAAAAAACAAACACTAAATTACAAAAAATAAAAAAATATTACAAGAATTTTAATCTAATTACACCTAATCTAAGCCCCCTAATAAAATAAAAAAGCCCACCAAAATAATAAAATTTCCCCACCCTATACTAAATTACAAAAGTAATCAGCTCTATTACCAGCCCTTAAAAGGGCTTTTTGCAGGGCATTGCCCCAAAGTAATCAGCTCTTTTACCTGTAAAAAAAAATACTATCCCCCCCAACATTACAACCCACCACCCACACACCCCTACTCTAAAACCACCCGATCCCCCTTTAAAAAAACCTAACACTACCCCCCTGAAGATCACCCTACCTTGAGCCGTGTTCAGCCAGCCGGCCACCGATGGAACAGAAGAGGACATCCGGACCGGCAGAAGTCTTCATCCTATCCAGGAAGAAGAGGACATCCGGACCGGCAGACATCTTCATCCAGGCGGCATCTTCTAACTTTATCCTTCCGGAGCGGAGCCATCTTCTATCCAGCCGACGCGGAGCCATCCTCGTCTTCCGACGGACTAACGATGAATGAAGGTTCCTTTAAATGACGTCATCCAAGATGGCGTCCCTCGAATTCCGATTGGCTGATAGGATTCTATCAGCCAATCGGAATTAAGGTAGGAAAAATCTGATTGGTTGATTTAATCAGCCAATCAGATTGAAATTCAATCCGATTGGCTGATTGGATGAGCCAATAGAATGCGAGGTCAATCCTATCAGCCAATCGGAATTCGAGGGACGCCATCTTGGATGACGTCATTTAAAGGAACCTTCATTCGTCGTTAGTCCGTCGGAAGAAGAGGATGGTTCCGTGTCGGCTGGATAGAAGATGGCTCCGCTCCGGAAGGATGAAGATAGAAGATACCGCCTAGATGAAGATGTCTGCCGGTCCGGATGTCCTCTTCTGCCTGGATAGGATGAAGATTTCTGCCGGTCCGGATGTCCTCTTCTGCTCCATTGGTGGCCGGCTGGCTGAACACGGCTCAAGGTAGGGTGATCCTCAGGGGGGTAGTGTTAGTTTTTTTTTAAGGGGTGATCGGGTGGTTTTAGAGTAGGGGTGTGTGGGTGGTGGGTTGTAATGTTGGGGGGGGATTGTATTTTTTTTACAGATAAAAGAGCTGATTACTTTGGGGCAATGCCCCGCAAAAAGCCCTTTTAAGGGCTGGTAATAGAGCTGATTACTTTTGTAATTTAGTATAGCATAGGGGATTTTATTATTTTGGGGTTTTTTTTATTTTATTAGGGGGCTTAGATTAGGTGTAATTAGATTAAAATTCTTGTAATATTTTTTTATTTTTTGTAATTTAGTGTTTAATTTTTTTTTGTAATATAGTTTAGTTTATTTAATTGTATTTGAGTTTAGATAATTGTATTTAATTTATTTAATTAATTTATTGATAGTGTAGTGTTAGGTGTATTTGTAACTTAGGTTAGGATTTATTTTACAGGTAATTTTTTAATTATTTTAACTAGGTAGCTATTGAATAGTTATTAACTATTTAATAGCTATTGTACCTAGTTAAAATAAATACAAAGTTGCCTGTAAAATAAATATAAACCTTATAATAGCTACAATGTAATTATTAGTTATATTGTAGCTATATTATGGTTTATTTTATAGGTAAGTATTTATTTTTAAATAGGATTAATTTATTTAATGATAGTAATTTTAGTTCTTTTATTTGAATTATATTTAACTTAGGGGGGTGTTAGGGTTAGGGTTAGACTTAGGTTTAGGGGTCAATAACTTTATTATAGTAGCGGCGACGTTGGGGCGGGAGATTAGGGGTTAATAATTGTAGGTAGGTGGCGGCGATGTTAGGGAGGGCAGATTAGGGGTTAATAAAATTTATTATAGTGTTTGCGAGGCCGGAGTGCGGCGGTTTAGGGGTTAATACATTTATTATAGTGGCGGCGATGTCCGGTCGGCAGATTAGGGGTTAATAAGTGTTGGTAGGTGGCGGCGACGTGGGGGGGACAGATTAGGGGTTAATAAATATAATGTAGGTGTTGGCGATGTTAGAGACAGCAGATTAGGGGTTCATAGCTATAATGTAGGTTGCGGCGGTGTCCGGAGCGGCAAATTAGGGATTAATAGTATAATGCAGGTGTCAGCGATAGTGAGGGCGGAAGATTAGGGGTTAATAAGTGTAAGATTAGGGGTGTTTAGACTCGGGGTTCATGTTAAGGTGTTAGGTGTAGACTTAGAAAGTGTTTCCCCATAGGAAACAATGGGGCTGCGTTAGGAGCTGAACGCTGCTTTTTTGCAGGTGTTAGGTTTTTTTTCAGCCAGCTCAGCCCCATTGTTTCCTATGGGGAAATCATGCACGAGCACGTTTAGCCAGCTTACCGCTACCGTAGGCAACACTGGTATTGAGAGTTGAAGGGAAGCTAAATTTGCTCAACGCTCCCTTTTCTGAGGCTAAAGCAGCCATTCAGACAACTCGTAACCCCTAATCTGCCGACTGGACATCGCCGCCACTTCAATAAATATATTAAATCCTAAACCGCCGCACTCCCGCCTCGCAAACACTAGTTACATTTTATTAACCCCTAATCTGCCGTCCCTAATATCGCCGACACCTACCTACATTTATTAACCCCTATTCTGCCGCCCCAAACGTTGCCGCCACTATATTAAATTTATTAACCCCAAAATCTAAGTCTAACCCTAACTCTAACACCCCCCTAACTTAAATATAATTTAAATAAATCTAAATAAAATTACTATTATTAAAGGGACACTGAACCCAAAATTTTTCTTTCGTGATTCAGACAGAGCATGCAATTTTAAGCAACTTTCTAATTTACTCCTATTATCAATGTTTCTTCTTTCTCTTGCTATCTTTATATGAAAAAGAAGGCATCTAAGCATTTTTCTTGGTTCAGTACTCTGGACAGCAGTTTTTGATTGGTGGATGAATTTATCCACCAAACAGCAAGTACAACCTAGGTTGTTCACCAAAAATGGGCCGGCATCTAAACTTACATTCTTGCATTTCAAATAAAGATACCAAGAGAATAAAGAACATTTGATAATAGGAGTAAATTAGAAAGTTGCTTACAATGTCATGCTCTATCTGAATCACAAAAGAAAATAAATGGGTTCAGTGTCCCTTTAACTAAATTATTCCTATTTAAAACTAAATACTTACCTATAAAATAAACCCTAAAATAGCTACAATAGTTACATTGTAGCCATCTTAGGATTTATTTTTATTTTACAGGCAAGTTTGTATTTATTTTAACTAGGTAC
This sequence comes from Bombina bombina, assembly GCF_027579735.1. Classification (NCBI taxonomy): domain Eukaryota; kingdom Metazoa; phylum Chordata; class Amphibia; order Anura; family Bombinatoridae; genus Bombina; species Bombina bombina. Next base: position 986,069,903 of record NC_069503.1, read on the forward strand.
AATAGTTATTAAATAGTTATTAACTATTTAATAACTTCCTAGTTAAAATAAGTACAAATTTACCTGTAAAATAAACCCTAACCTAAGTTACAATTACACCTAACACTACACTATAATTAAATTAATTACCTAAATTAACTACAATTAATTACAATTAAATAAACTAAAGAACGAAAAAAAACAAACACTAAATTACAGAAAATAATAAAATAATTAAAAAAAATTTTTTAAATTAATTGCACCTAATCTAATCCCCCTAATAACATAAAAAAGCCCCCCAAAATAAAAAAAAACACTACCCTATACTAAATTACAAATAGCCCTTAAAAGGGCCTTTTGCGGGGCATTTCCGGGCAGAAGAGGACCTCCAGACGGGCAGAAGTCTTCATCCAGGCGGCATCTTCTATCTTCATCCATCCGGAGCGGAGCGGGTCCATCTTCAAGCCATCCAACGAGGAGCATCCTCTTCCATCCAACGACTAACACTAAATGATGGTACCTTTAAGTGACGTCATCCAAGATGACGTCCCTTCAATTCCGATTGGCTGATAGAATTCTATCAGCCAATCGGAATTAAGGTAGAAAAAAATCCTATTGGCTGATGCAATTAATTGTAGTTAGTTTAGGTAATTAATTTAATTATAGTGTAGTGTTAGGTGCTATTGTAACTTAGGTTAGGGTTTATTTTACAGGTAAATTTGTACTTATTTTAACTAGGAAGTTATTAAATAGTTAATAACTATTTAATAACTATTGTACCTAGTTAAAATAAATACAAACTTGCCTGTAAAATAAAAATAAATCCTAAAATGGCTACAATGTAACTATTAGTTATATTGTAGCTATTTTAAGGTTTATTTTATAGGTAAGTATTTAGTTTTAAATAGGAATAATTTAGTTAATAATAGTAATTTTATTTAGATGTATTTAAATTATATTTAAGTTAGGGGGTGTTAGGGTTAGACTTAGATTTAGGGGTTAATAACTTTATTATAGTGGCGGCGATGTTGGCGGCGGCAGATTAGGGGTTAATAAGTGTAGTTAGGTGGTGGTGACATTGGGGGCGGCAGAGTAGGGGTTAATAAATAAAAAGTAGGTGTTGCGATGTTGGGGGCAGCAGATTAGAGGTTCATAGGGATAATGTAGGGGGCGGCGGTGTCCGGAGCGGAAGATTAGGGGTTAATAATAAAATGCAGGTGTCGACGATGACGGGGGCAGCAGATTAGGGGTTAATAAGTGTAAAATTAGGGATGTTTAGACTCGGGGTTCATGTTAGGGTGTTAGGTGTAGACATAAATGTGTTTCCCTATAGGAATCAATGTGGCTGCGTTAGGAGCTGAACGCTGCTTTTTTGCAGGTGTTAGGTTTGTTTTCAGCCGGCTCTGCCCCATTGATTCCTAAGGCGGAAATCGTGCATGAGCACATTTAGCCAGCTCACTGCTACTGTAAGCAGCGCTGGTATTGAGGTGAAATGTGGAGCTAAATTCTGCTCTACGCTCACCTTTTTGCGGCTAACGCCGGGTTTAAAAAAACCCGTAATACCAGCATTACTTTAGTGAGGGAAAACTGTGCGTTAGCCACGCACACCATTACCGACAAAAACTCGTAATCTAGCCGATTGTTTGCTCCTCTCACTAATCTCCAAATCTTTTATGTTGGAATGACAGACAACTCTTAATTTGGTATGTTATAGAAAGGTATATAAAAACATTGACTAACCATTAAACTGATTTGCATAACCAACAATGTTATATTAATAAAACTGATAAGAAATTTGAAATGCACAAATATATCTGCGATAAGGGAGATGTTTGCAGAGGTTAAGCTACTAGCCAATCACAGATCAAATCAATGTAATTTAACAGTGTTGTTTAATACAGTGATTTTCTGGAGTAAGACAATTTAAATATTATGGCATTGACTGTCCCTTTAAGGGAGCACATTTATAACATTCAGGTGTTTTCTTGATTTTGTTACCTGAGGAGGATATTGAAGAGGTTGGAGGTGGTCCCATAGCACAATCTACATCCACTAAAATAAAAAAAGGTATATTAAATTAAACTTGAATGTTAAAAATCAAATTGAAATCATATGGATGATAGCATTTTAATTAAAGTAAATATTTAATTAACAGACATACCTGTTGTTTGTTCCACACCCGGTTCAGGGGTGCTGCACATAATGTCAGGTAGTGTGGCTGCTGAGGAGAAGCTGCGGCTGGACTCAGGTACGATAATTACTGGCTCAACTCTTGCAGGTAATGCCTGTGAGGCAGCAGCACTAGTAGATGCTGTAAAACATATAGGTTTAAATGAGAAAAAACATAATTTATGCTTACCTGATAAATTCCTTTCTTCTGTAGTGTGATCAGTCCACGGGTCATCATTACTTCTGGGATATTACTCCTCCCCAACAGGAAGTGCAAGAGGATTCACCCAGCAGAGCTGCATATAGCTCCTCCCCTCTACGTCACTCCCAGTCATTCGACCAAGGACCAACGAGAAAGGAGAAGCCAAGGGTGTAGTGGTGACTGGAGTATAAATTAAAAAATATTTACCTGCCTTAAAAACAGGGCGGGCCGTGGACTGATCACACTACAGAAGAAAGGAATTTATCAGGTAAGCATAAATTATGTTTTCTTCTGTTAAGTGTGATCAGTCCACGGGTCATCATTACTTCTGGGATACCAATACCAAAGCAAAAGTACACGGATGACGGGAGGGATAGGCAGGCTCTTTATACAGAAGGAACCACTGCCTGAAGAACCTTTCTCCCAAAAATAGCCTCCGAGGAAGCAAAAGTGTCAAATTTGTAAAATTTGGAAAAAGTATGAAGCGAAGACCAAGTTGCAGCCTTGCAAATCTGCTCAACAGAGGCCTCATTCTTGAAGGCCCAAGTGGAAGCCACAGCTCTAGTAGAATGAGCTGTAATTCTTTCAGGAGGCTGCTGTCCAGCAGTCTCATAAGCTAAACGAATTATGCTACGAAGCCAAAAAGAAAGAGAGGTAGCAGAAGCCTTTTGACCTCTCCTCTGACCAGAGTAAACAACAAACAGGGAAGACGTTTGTCGAAATTCCTTAGTTGCCTGTAAGTAAAATTTTAGAGCACGGACTACATCCAGGTTGTGCAGTAGACGTTCCTTCTTCGAAGAAGGATTTGGGCACAAAGAAGGAACAACAATCTCTTGATTGATATTCCTGTTAGTGACTACCTTAGGTAAGAACCCAGGTTTAGTACGCAGAACTACCTTATCCGAATGAAAAATCAAATAAGGAGAATCACAATGTAAGGCTGATAATTCAGAGACTCTTCGAGCCGAGGAAATAGCCATTAAAAATAGAACTTTCCAAGATAACAACTTTATATCAATGGAATGAAGGGGTTCAAACGGAACGCCCTGTAAAACATTAAGAACAAGGTTTAAACTCCATGGTGGAGCAACAGTTTTAAACACAGGCTTAATCCTGGCCAAAGCCTGACAAAAAGCCTGGACGTCAGGAACTTCTGACAGACGTTTGTGTAACAGAATGGACAGAGCTGAGATCTGTCCCTTTAATGAACTAGCAGATAAACCCTTTTCTAAACCTTCTTGTAGAAAAGACAATATCCTAGGAATCCTAACCTTACTCCAAGAGTAACCTTTGGATTCACACCAATATAGGTATTTACGCCATATCTTATGGTAAATCCTTCTGGTAACAGGCTTCCTAGCCTGTATTAAGGTATCAATAACTGACTCAGAAAACCCACGTCTTGATAAAATCAAGCGTTCAATTTCCAAGCAGTCAGCTTCAGAGAAGTTAGATTTTGATGTTTGAAAGGACCCTGCATCAGAAGGTCCTGTTTCAGAGGTAGAGACCAAGGTGGACAGGATGACATGTCCACCAGGTCTGCATACCAAGTCCTGCGTGGCCATGCAGGTGCTATTAGAATCACTGATGCTCTCTCCTGTTTGATTCTGGCAATCAATCGAGGAAGCATCGGGAAAGGTGGAAACACGTAAGCCATCCTGAAGTCCCAAGGTGCTGTCAGGGCATCTATCAGGACTGCTCCTGGATCCCTGAATCTGGACCCGTAACGAGGAAGCTTGGCGTTCTGTCGAGACGCCATGAGATCTATTTCTGGTTTGCCCCAACGTCGAAGTATTTGGGCAAAGACCTCCGGATGAAGTTCCCACTCCCCCGGATGAAAAGTCTGACGACTTAAGAAATCCGCCTCCCAGTTCTCCACTCCCGGGATGTGGATTGCTGACAGGTGGCAAGAGTGAGACTCTGCCCAGCGAATTATCTTTGATACTTCCATCATAGCTAGGGAGCTTCTTGTCCCTCCCTGATGGTTGATGTAAGCTACGGTCGTGATGTTGTCCGACTGAAACCTGATGAACCCCCGAGTTGTCAACTGGGGCCAAGCCAGGAGTGCATTGAGAACTGCTCTCAATTCCAGAATGTTTATTGGCAGGAGACTCTCCTCCTGACTCCATTGTCCCTGAGCCTTCAGAGAATTCCAGACGGCACCCCAACCTAGAAGGCTGGCGTCTGTTGTTACAATTGTCCAGTCTGGTCTGCTGAATGGCATCCCCCTGGACAGATGTGGCCGAGAAGGCCACCATAGAAGAGAATTTCTGGTCTCTTGATCCAGATTCAGAGAAGGGGACAAGTCTGAGTAATCCCCATTCCACTGACTTAGCATGCACAGTTGCAGTGGTCTGAGGTGTAAGCGTGCAAAGGGTACTATGTCCATTGCCGCTACCATTAAGCCGATTACCTCCATGCATTGAGCCACTGACGGGTGTTGAATGGAATGAAGGGTGCGGCAAGCACTTTGAAGTCTTGTTAGCCTGTCCTCTGTCAGGTAAATCTTCATTTCTACAGAATCTATAAGAGTCCCCAGGAAGGAAACTCTTGTGAGTGGAACAAGTGAACTTTTCTTTTCGTTCACCTTCCATCCATGTGACCTTAGAAATGCCAGTACTAACTCTGTATGAAACTTGGCAGTTTGAAAGCTTGAAGCTTGTATCAGAATGTCGTCTAGGTATGGAGCTACCGAGATTCCCCGCGGTCTTAGAACCGCCAGAAGAGCACCCAGAACCTTTGTGAAGATTCTTGGAGCTGTAGCCAATCCGAATGGAAGAGCCACAAACTGGTAATGCCTGTCTAGGAAGGCAAACCTTAGGTACCGGTAATGATCTTTGTGAATCGGTATGTGAAGGTAAGCATCTTTTAAATCTACAGTGGTCATGTACTGACCCTCTTGGATCATAGGTAAAATTGTCCGAATAGTCTCCATCTTGAACGATGGAACTCTTAGGAATTTGTTTAGTATCTTTAAGTCCAGGATTGGTCTGAAAGTTCCCTCTTTTTTGGGAACCACAAACAGATTTGAGTAAAACCCTTGTCCCTGTTCCGACCGTGGAACTGGATGGATTACTCCCATTAACAAGAGCTCTTGTACGCAGCGTAGAAACGCCTCTTTCTTTGTCTGGATTGTTGACAACCTTGACAGATGAAATCTCTCTCTTGGAGGAGAGTATTTGAAGTCCAGAAGGTATCCCTGAGATATTATCTCTAGCGCCCAGGGATCCTGGACATCTCTTGCCCAAGCCTGGGCGAAGAGAGAAAGTCTGCCCCCCACTAGATCCGATCCCGGATCGGGGGCCCTCAATTCATGCTGTTTTAGGGGCAGCAGCAGGTTTCCTGGCCTGCTTGCCCTTGTTCCAGGACTGGTTAGGTTTCCAGCCTTGTCTGTAGCGAGCAACAGCTCCTTCCTGTTTTGGTGCAGAGGAAGTTGATGCTGCTCCTGCTTTGAAATTACGAAAGGAACGAAAATTAGACTGTCTAGCCTTAACTTTGGCTTTGTCCTGAGGCAGGGCATGGCCTTTACCTCCTGTAATGTCAGCGATAATCTCTTTCAACCCGGGCCCGAATAAGGTCTGCCCTTTGAAAGGTATATTAAGCAATTTAGACTTAGAAGTAACATCAGCTGACCAGGATTTTAGCCACAGAGCCCTGCGTGCCTGAATGGCGAATCCTGAATTCTTCGCCGTAAGTTTAGTTAAATGTACTATGGCCTCCGAAATGAATGAATTAGCTAGTTTAAGGACTCTAAGCCTGTCCGTAATGTCGTCCAGAGTAGCTGAACTAATGTTCTCTTCCAAAGACTCAATCCAGAATGCCGCTGCAGCCGTGACCGGCGCAATGCATGCAAGGGGTTGCAATATAAAACCTTGTTGAACAAACATTTTCTTAAGGTAACCCTCTAATTTTTTATCCATTGGATCTGAAAAAGCACAGCTATCCTCCACCGGGATAGTGGTACGCTTAGCTAAAGTAGAAACTGCTCCCTCCACCTTAGGGACCGTTTGCCATAAGTCCCGTGTGATGGCGTCTATTGGAAACATTTTTGTAAATATCGGAGGGGGTGAGAACGGCACACCAGGTCTATCCCACTCCTTAACAAAAGTCAATTATTGAAGTTTGGGAGCGCTAAAAAAGCTTTAAAGACAATATGGAGATTTAAAATTTGCACAATATTTATTGCTGGTGGACAATCTAAAAACATATATAAATCAAAAAATCCATAAAAAACAATAATATAAACAGTGTAATCAGTCTAGGGTAGGATGAAGTAGTGCTAATATATTAAAGTATGGGACGTCTCCCTTTTAAACTTTATATTTTTGGATTTCTCTGTATCTTAACCTTTACGTCTAGATTATTGCAACACTCTAGTTAAACAATGGCTATGTAACCACCTTAATCCACCTTATATTTGCATCTGAAAATGTAGTGTCTTTAAAAAGATATTTTCTTGACTAATTGTCAGAAATAAAATGTTCATAAAAATTGCTTTGATGTTTAAAAGTCTTTTTCCAGTATAAAAATATATTTGTAGTCCAATAAATTTCCGCTATTTCTTAGAGGGGTAACCTTGTAACACTTCAGTCTTTTTTATGCAATTTGTAACAAGTGTTTCTAATGAGCTTACCGGGTCTTCTGACACCTGCTGTGTCTGGCGGTTTGTTTGTTTATCTTACCAGGAAGATGTTTATGCCTTTTCTCTCTCCAATCTTGTACGATACAAGACTAGCCTGTAAGCTTGGTTCTTTGGAGCCTATTTCAGTCTGTGTGGCTCTGATGGTTCAGCACCTTCTGTTCAAAATATCTCTGGCTGTCAGTATTTGGCAGCAGGCTTTCGAGTCAGGTGAATACTTCCGCTACACGCTCCGGCGTGTTTGGCGGTTCCTCCGATACTTAGTGTACAAACGGCCGTTTGTTTCTTTTCTTCTTCCCCTGTACTCAAATTGTGATTGAGATCCTGCAGGGTATATGTGAGCTGTAATGGTTGCAACCATTACAGCTCACATATACCCTGCAGGATCTCAATCACAATTTGAGTACAGGGGAAGAAGAAAAGAAACAAACGGCCGTTTGTACACTAAGTATCGGAGGAACCGCCAAACACGCCGGAGCGTGTAGCGGAAGTATTCACCTGACTCGAAAGCCTGCTGCCAAATACTGACAGCCAGAGATATTTTGAACAGAAGGTGCTGAACCATCAGAGCCACACAGACTGAAATTGGCTCCAAAGAACCAAGCTTACAGGCTAGTCTTGTATCGTACAAGATTGGAGAGAGAAAAGGCATAAACATCTTCCTGGTAAGATAAACAAACAAACCGCCAGACACAGCAGGTGTCAGAAGACCCGGTAAGCTCATTAGAAACACTTGTTACAAATTGCATAAAAAAGACTGAAGTGTTACAAGGTTACCCCTCTAAGAAATAGCGGAAATTTATTGGACTACAAATATATTTTTATACTGGAAAAAGACTTTTAAACATCAAAGCAATTTTTATGAACATTTTATTTCTGACAATTAGTCAAGAAAATATCTTTTTAAAGACACTACATTTTCAGATGCAAATATAAGGTGGATTAAGGTGGTTACATAGCCATTGTTTAACTAGAGTGTTGCAATAATCTAGACGTAAAGGTAAAGATACAGAGAAATCCAAAAATATAAAGTTTAAAAGGGAGACGTCCCATACTTTAATATATTAGCACTACTTCATCCTACCCTAGACTGATTACACTGTTTATATTATTGTTTTTTATGGATTTTTTGATTTATATATGTTTTTAGATTGTCCACCAGCAATAAATATTGTGCAAATTTTAAATCTCCATATTGTCTTTAAAGCTTTTTTAGCGCTCCCAAACTTCAATAATTGACTTTTGTTTGGTTTATACTAAAAATTGGTAATCATAGGGAAGATTACCTGTGAGGGAGCTTAAGGATAATAACTTGGCGCTTATCTTAAATTAACCCACGCAACCTATCCCACTCCTTAGTAACAATTTCAGTAAGTCTCTTAGGTATAGGAAAAACATCAGTACTCGCCGGTACCGCAAAATATTTATCCAACCTACACATTTTCTCTGGTATTGCAACTGTGTTACAATCATTCAGAGCCGCTAACACCTCCCCTAGTAATACACGGAGGTTTTCCAGCTTAAATTTAAAATTTGAAATATCTGAATCCAGTCTGTTTGGATCAGAACCGTCACCCACAGTTCTCCGTCCTCATGTTCTGCCACCTGTGACGCAGTGTCTGACATGGCCCTAATATTATCAGCGCACTCTGTTCTCACCCCAGAGTGATCACGCTTACCTCTTAGTTCTGGTAATTTAGCCAAAACTTCAGTCATAACAGTAGCCATATCCTGTAATGTGATTTGTAATGGCCGCCCAGATGTACTCGGCGCTACAATCTCACGCACCTCCCGAGCGGGAGATGCAGGTACTGACACGTGAGGCGAGTTAGTCGGCATAACTCTCCCCTCGTTGTTTGGTGAAATTTGTTCAATTTGTACAGATTGACTTTTATTTAAAGTAGCATCAATACAGTTAGTACATAAATTTCTATTGGGCTCCACTTTGGCATTGCAACAAATGACACAGGTATCTTCCTCTGAATCAGACATGTTTAACACACTAGCAAATAAACTTGCAACTTGGAATACAATTCTATTAGAATATTATTAAAAACGTACTGTGCCTTTAAGAAGCACAGAAGATCTATGACAGTTGAAAATTAATAAATTGAAACAGTTATAGCCTCAATCCTTGTAAACAACACAACTTTAGCAAAGGTTTAATCCCATTAGCAAAAGACAACTAATTCTGAAAGCAGGAAAAAATTACAGAATAAACGTTTTTTTATCTCAGTCAACTATAATCTCACAGCTCTGCTGAGAGAAACTACCTCCCTCAAAATAAGTTTTGAAGACCCCTGAGTTCTGTAGAGATGAACCGGATCATGCAGGAAATACAATGAGCTGCTGACTGAAATTTCTGATGCGTAGCAAAAGCGCCAAAAAACGGCCCCTCCCCCTCACACACAGCAGTGAGAGAGAACAGAAACTGTCAGAAAAAAGATTAAGCAACTGCCAAGTGGAAAAATAGTGCCCAAACATTTATTCACTCAGTACCTCAGCAAATGAAAACGATTTTACATTCCAGCAAAAACGTTAAACATAATTTCTTATTTATTAAAAAGCTTTATGTACTTCTTACAGTGTAATTCTAGTGAAGTACCATTCCCCAGAATACTGAAGTGTAAAGTATACATACATGACATTATATCGGTATGGCAGGATTTTCTCATCAATTCCATTGTCAGAAAATAAAAGCTGCTACATACCTCTATGCAGATTCATCTGCCCGCTGTCCCCTGATCTGAAGTTTACCTCTCCTCAGATGGCCGAGAAACAGCAATATGATCTTAACTACTCCGGCTAAAATCATAGTAAAACTCTGGTAGATTCTTCTTCAAACTCTGCCAGAGAGGTAATAACACACTCCGGTGCTATTTTAAAATAACAAACTTTTGATTGAAGATATAAAACTAAGTATAATCACCATAGTCCTCTCACACATCCTATCTAGTCGTTGGGTGCAAGAGAATGACTGGGAGTGACGTAGAGGGGAGGAGCTATATGCAGCTCTGCTGGGTGAATCCTCTTGCACTTCCTGTTGGGGAGGAGTAATATCCCAGAAGTAATGATGACCCGTGGACTGATCACACTTAACAGAAGAAACATACATTACTTTATATATTTATGTAACCAATCTGGCTACCCATTATTTATGTTTAAATGTTTTTATTGAGAAAGTTTTTCTTTTTCTTCCCATATTAGTTTCCAGCAAGCAATACATTCATATAGAAATACAAGAAAGAACATTTGTATGCAAAAATAAATAATAAACAATGCCACTGAGTTTACACAAACAAAAAAGAGAAAAAACGAGAAATAAAAAAACAACCAAACCCCCCCCCCAAAACCTTAAATAAACAATATGAGTTAGGGTTCACACTGACTCTTCATGTACCTAAATGAATAACTCACATGTCTAAGTCTGATTTTCAACCTCTTTTGCTGTTCATATAGTTCTAACATAGTATCTTCTTATCGTTCACTACGAGTAGTCCTATTTTGACCCATTCCTGCCAACCCCCTCATAATGACATAAATCTGTATCATTCTCTGGTCTCCCTTCCCGCTATCTGGATTGCTATTTATAATCCAATATGTCCACACCTTTTCAAATGCTTCTCTGGCATTCAGAGTCCATGAGGCTGACATACATATTATATGTATCGTCCAGTTTATTCCTTATCTCCCCCCGTAAAGGGGTCCCTTCCTTCCAGTGGTGAGCTATGCACTTTCTGGTGACCGTGCAGAGGATTCTAATCAATGTGTTAATATTCTTGTTGTATTTCTCGTTATGTACATTTAATAGTGCCTTTCTATAGTGAGGAGTATCTCCTCCTCTAAAACATTACTTAGCAAAGTAGATAAGGAGCACCATATTTGTTTGATCCCTACACACTCTCACCACATGTGCTTAAAAGTGCCTCTCTCCCCGCATCCTCTATAGCAAAGATTTGAATGTGAGCGTGACAAATGGGAAGTCACCACCAGGGTCAGATACCAATGGTAGGCTGTCTTTAGAGAATTTTCCCTTAGGTCTGCACTAAGCAGTCCTTTAGTGACCAGTCCGAGTATCTCCTTCCACGATTGTTTCTCAAAGGTTAAACCTATGTCTTCTTCCCACTTAAAGGGACAGTCAAGTCCAAAAAAAACTTTCAAGTTTCAAATAGGTCATGTAATTTTAAACAACTTTCCAATTTACTTTTATCACCAATTTTGCTTTGTTCTTTTGGTATTCTTAGTTGAAAGCTAGACCTAGGAAGAATCATATGATAATTTCTAAGCCCTTGAAGGCCGCCTGTAATCACATGATTTTGTATTTGCTTTTCACAGCAGGGGAGAGCTAGTTCAGGTAAACCCTATAGATAACATTGTGAGCACGCCCGTGGATTGTGGCAGACACTGCACTAATTGGCTAAAATAAAAGTCAATAGATAATAAATAAAATGTCATGTGATCAGGGGGCTGTCAGAAGATGCTTAGATACAAGGTTATCACAGAGGTTAAAGGTATATTAATATAACTGTGTTGTTTATGCAAAACTGGGGAATGACTAATAAAGGGATTATCTATCTTTTAAAACAACAACAATTCTGGTGTTGACTGTCCCTTTAAACATCAGTGATGTCTTAATGTTATTACCCTGTATTTGCAGAGCTATATATAGCACGGATATTGCGTGTTTAGGTCTATTTGTTGAGGAGTACATTTTCTATAGTCCTATGTAGGGTTGGATTATAATGTTGGCCATATATTTCCGCATGGATGAAAATAATTGAAGGTACTGATACCATTGTAGTCTCTTTGGTGTCAATCTATCCTGCATCTGAGTTAAGGTTCATAAACTGTTTATTAACTAGTACATCTGCTACCCTGTATAATCCTTTTATTAGCTCATTTATCTATCGTGTATCGCAAATCTTTTGGTAACAGTTTTCTGATGGTATCATCAGTAACTGACGTGGTAATATTGTAATATGATCTGAAAACCATTTCCTAACTTTAGTATTTGAATCTTGTATATAAGATCTATAAGTGGGCTACCCATTATTTAAAGGGACAGTATACACAAATTGTCATATAACTGCATGCAATAGACACTACTATAAATAATAACATTCACAGATACTGATCTATAAATCCAGTATGAAACCATTTAAAAACTTACTTAGAAGCTCCAAGTTTAGCTCTGTTAAAAGGTAGCTGGAACAACCACTGCAAGTGGTAGATAGCAGACCCCCCCTTCATCTGCATATGAAAAGACCCTTTACACAAACAGGAGCAATCTGGAGTAGGTATACATTAGTATTACCCTAAAACGTTGGGGCTTGATTAGGAGTCAAGCAATGTTATTTACACATAAGCAAAACGATACATGTTTTTTTAAAAAAAAACAAAAAAAAAACCTGTATATGTTATATAAATGGATCATTTACAAAACATTTATGCAAAGAAAAAATTAGTCTATAATGTCCCTTTAAACTAAAAAATATCTGCGATATGATTAAAGCATGTAATACAAGTGTAATACCTGCCAACTGGTCGGTATCGTGTCCGACCTCGTTCAGACCCTGCACCATATCCCCCAACTTCACCATCAGCATATTCTTGTAGGATAAAAGTTCTGCGACATATGCAGTGCCACCACCTGTACCACGTGCAGACTTTTTTTCCCTGGCAAACTTGGCCTTCAGGATCCTCTTAATGTCGGGGAAGCGTTTGCAACAAAGTTCTATCAATTTCGCATGAGTTCCCTCGGCAGAAACATTGTCAGCTATTCCTCTCCAGATTTATTTTTTTCTGGACAAAGATGTCTTTTGGGCTTTATTGCCAAACAAGAATTCATAATATTCCAGAACCATTCTAACAAGAACCTCATTCTGATGAAAATTAAATTAAATATTACGACCGGATTTGGTCTTTCCACTCTCAGCAGATGCCATAACCTAATAAGCAAAACTAAATTTGATGCAGAAACTCCTCCAAACTACCACACAACGCATAAACCAACCTCCTAAACAACCCACAATCTAGTGCATTTTCAAGCACTTTTTATTGGGAAATGACCAATCATGTAATTAATGAAATAAGCCAATCAGAATTTAATATACATTTTCTATATGCGTCATTGGTGATGCTGATAATATTATATGGTTTAAAAATATTTACAATATTGTTGCCATAGAAATAGGCATAATCACAAGATTAAGGAAATAAGCCAATCGGAATTTAAGATACTTACGGCTAGGTTACGAGTTTTGCGTTAGAAGCTATGCGGTGCTAACGAGCAGTTTTCTCTCACCGCTCACTTACAGACAGCGCTGGTATTACAGGTTTTTACAAACCCGGCGTTAACAGACAAATAGTGATCGTTGAGCAAAATTTTGCTCCACATCTCACTCCAATACCAGCGCTGCTTACGTTAGCGGTGAGCTGGTGAAACGTGCTCATGCACGATTTCCCCGTAAGAATCAACGTTGAGATCCGGCTAAAAAAAAGTCTAATGCCTGCAAAAAAGCAGCGTTTAGCTTCTAACGCAGCCCCATTGATTCCTATGGGGTAATAAAAGTTATGTCTACACCTAACACCCTAACATGAACCCCGAGTCTGAACACCCCTAATCGTACACTTATTAACCCCTAATCTGCCGCCCCCGACATCGCCGACACCTACATTATATTATTAACCCCTAATCTGCCGCTCCGGACACCAACGCCATATACAATATACTTATGAACCCCTAATCTGCTGCCCCCAACATCGCCGACACCTGCATTATATTTATTAACCCATAATCCGCTGCCCCCAATGTCGCAGCCACCTACCTACACTTATTAACCCCTAATCTGCTGCCCCCAATGTCGCTGCAACCTACCTACATTTATTAACCCCTAATCTGCCGCCCCCAACGTCGCCGCCACTATAATAAAGTTTTTAACCCCTAAACCTAAGTCTAACCCTAACCCCCCCTAACTTAAATATAATTTAAATAAATCTAAATAAAATTACTATCATTAACTAAATTCTATCAGCCAATCGGAATTAAGGTATGAAAAATCCTATTGGCTGATGCAATCAGCCAATAGGATTGAGCTGACATTCTATTGGCTGATTGGAACAGCCAATAGAATGCCAACTCAATCCTATTGGCTGATTGGATCAGCCAATAGGATTGAATTTAGATCCTATAGGCTGATTGCATCAGCCAATAGGATTTTTCCTACCTTAATTCCGATTGGCTGATAGAGAGTTTTATGGTACAAAGCTGTAGCATAAAACTCATAACTAAAGTGCTAAAAAGTACACTAACACCCATCAACTACCTGTTAACCCCTAAACCGAGGCACTCCCACATCGCAAACACTAGAATAAACATATTAACCCCTAAACCGCCGCACTTCCGCCTCGCAAACACTAGTTAAATATTATTAACCCCTAAACTGCCGCCCCTAACATCGCCGCCACCTACATTATACTTATTAACCCCTAATCTGCTGTCCCCAACGTCGCCGCGACTATTCTAAATTTATTAACCCCTAATCTGCCACCTCCGACATCGCCAACAACTACATTATACTTTTTAACCCCTAATCTGCCGCTCCGGACATCGCCGCCACCTGCATTATATTTATTAACCCCTAATCTGCTGCCCCAACATCGCTGACACCTACATTATATTTATTAACCCCTAATCTGCTGTCCCTAACATCGCCGCCACCTACCTACATTTAATAACCCATAATCTGCCACCCCCAACGTCGCTGCCGCTATTCTTAATTTATTAACCCGGTAAGTGAATCTTCAGGGGTTATTTTATAGGTAAGTATTTAGCTTTAAATAGGAATAATTTAGTTAATGATAGTAATTTTATTTAGATTTATTTAAATTATATTTAAGTTAGGGGTTGTTAGGGCTAGGGTTAGACTTAGGTTTAGGGGTTAATAAATTTAGAATAGTGGCGGCGACTTAGGGGGTGGCAGATTAGGGGTTAATAAATGTAGGTAGGTGGCGGCGATGTTAGGGGCAGCAGATTAGGGGTTAATAAATATAATGTAGGTGTTGGCGATATTGGGGGCGGCAGATTAGGGGTTAATAAGTGTAAGATTAGGGGTGTTTTAACTCGGGGTTCATGTTAGGTGTAAACATAAAATGTGTTTCCCCATAGGAATCAATGGGGCTGTGTTACTGAGATTTACACTGCTTTTTGGCAGGTGTTGGACTTTTTCTCAGCCGGCCCTCCCCATTGATGTCTATGGGGAAATCGTGCACGAGCATGTACAACCAGCTCACCACTGACTTAAGCAGCGCTGGTATTGGAGTGCAGTGTAGAGCTCAATTTTGCTCTACGCTCACTTCTTGCCTGTTAACGCCAGATTTGTAAAAACCCGTACCAGCGCTGTAGGAAAGTGAGCGGTGAGAATAAAGTGCAAGTTAGCAATGCACCCCTCTTACAGCAAAACTCGTAATCTAGGCGAATGTTTGCAGTGTTTAACATTAAAAGTTTTCTACAAGTTAATTCAAGCTGCAGGTTATTGTAATGGATTGTCTTTTTGAATTAAAATATTGGTACGCGTTTTTGATCATGTGGTCATAACAGTCTACAACATTGATGTGTATAATATAGGGCTTGTCACATATTCCTTATCCTAATGATGATTTGTGTTTGTGCTTCATCTGTGACAGCTGACCAAGAATCCATTCCAGAGGATCCTGCCCCAGCCGTATCACCAGCGTGATGAGGTTGCTGGAAGAGAATGTAAGAAAATATCATATTATGTTTTAACACTTGTATCTTCATAATGAATTGGTGAAACATATTTTATTTTGTGTTTTTATAGATGCCGATCAGGGGACACAAACCGATCCCATTCTACCCCAATTATTTGGCCAACTTGCTGAGGCCCTACAAAATGTTGTGGTGACAATAAATCACATAGATGAGGCACTACATGGCTTTATTTAATAGTTTTGTTTTTTATACCTTGTTTTTATTATATTTTAACAGTTGGTATGGTTCTGGTTAAAATATATATATATTAATATTAAATGACTAATGCTTCACATTGCATGTTATATTTGCAATTATTATTGCTCTGAATAATAGTTCACATATGACAGACAGCACACACCTGATGCACATGATGGAGGGCTACTGCAAACGCCACTCCGTAATGTAGTAACAACTGAAGTCCACAGCACCAATAATTTGAAGGAAAAAGGTTTTTCAAGCTTTATAGCATTTATTTATCCTTTACAGCTTCATACAGCATAGGCACCCAGCAGCAAGTGCAACGTTTCGGGCGTTAACCCTTACTCATGCTAATACAGAACACCTGTGAGCTGCTCCTTAAATACCATATGATTTAACCATTACCTCACCTTGGTACAAAAACACACATTTAAAAACACAGTATACCACCACCTGGTGGTCAAAAACATAGTTCATTTATATATAGATAGACAAAGTATCATTAAAACCAAACTGCTGTTACTTATACCTTTTGTATATTTTTCATATGATAAATTCATTTATACTGCATGTAACTTATAAACAGAGAACTGAACATTGTCTGCAATATATTGAAGTTTACAAAAAGACTGTCATGTCTATTTCCCTGTTTATGCCTCTAGGGGCTAAAGTTTCCAATTTATGTATCCAAAAGGATTCTTTCCTCTTGAGTTGTAATTCCCTATTGCCCCCCCTCCTAAGGGGTTCAACGCTGTCTATGATTTGCCACCTAAGCTGGGAGATATTGTGACCAGCTTCAAGAAAGTGACAGGCTACCGGGGCATTTTTGTCCCCACATCTAATATTTGATCTGTGCTGACTGAGGCTTTCACGTATCTTCCTAACTGTCTCCCCTAAATAGATTTTAGAGCATGGACATTTTATTAAATATATGACGTGTGTAGAATCACACGTAAAAAAACCTTTGATTTTAAACTTTCTACCTGTATGGGGATGCACAAACTCCTTACCCTTAATCACTGAGTTACAACTGGCACAATTTAGGCATGGATATGTACCATATGATTTAGCTGATATATATGTTTGTAATTTCATTCTATTGCCAATATCATTTTTGACTACCAGATCTTTAATATTTGGTACTCTCCTATATGCCATAAAAGGATAATTTTGAAATTGTATTATATCAGTATTGCATTGTTTCAATACATGCCAGTGTTTTTTCAGACTTTGGGCTATTTCAGTGCTGTATGGGTTATACTGTGTGACACACACTAGTCTATCTTGCTTATCCTTAGGTTTAACACTTTTATCATACATGCTAGTGGCTTTATGCCTCTCAGTCTCAACTAACTTAGGAGGATAGCCTCTTTGGACAAATCTCTCAGTCATTTCATTAAGTCTCACTTCCTTTTTTGAACTGTCACTGACTATTTTATGAACTCTCACCATCTGGCTCTTAGGAAGGGAATTTTTAAGGGACTCATGGTGGAAACTGTCAAATTTATGCAGGGAATTTCTATCTATACTCTTCCTATATAAATCTATATTAATGCAACCCGTCAATACAACCTTGTGTACTTCAGTATCCAGGAATACAATATTGGTTTCACTAAAACTTAGTGTAAATTTTAGACCCTGCACTGCACCTTTCAACTGGTCGACAAATGCCAGTAGGGATCCACTGTCACCCCACCACACGCCAAACACGTCATCTATGAAGCGCCACCAGGCTGCTCCAAGGGGGTGCCATTGTTGTCTTAGACAAAGACTATTACATTAATGAAATTAATTGTCAACTTAATGATAAAGACACATATTTGGTACTCCCACATAACCCATTGATAAAAATACAGAAGGAGATAAAGGGTATTATTGACAAAGCCCTATTGAGAGGTATTATTGACAAAAAATTGGCATCATATTTGTACATCGAATGGCCCAAAACACCGATTATATACACTGTACCAAAAATTCATAAGGACCCCCATAAGCCACCGGGTCGTCCCATAGTGGCAGGCACACAATCTGTCTTTAGCAACATAGCTATATACCTTGACAAAATTTTTCAGCCAGAGGTCATGAAAGCAACATCATATATTAAAGACACAAGTGATTTTATTATGAAACTGAAAAATCTACCTTTGAATGATACTAAATATATTCTTTTTTCACTTGATGTAAGCAGTTTATATACGTCCATCAAGCATGAAAGTGGTATTGGGGCAGTTATGTCCACTATGGCTAAGACTAAGGTATATAATTATGTACACTTAAAATGTATTGAAGATTTGCTTAGACTGGTGTTGTACTGCAACTATTTTTTGTTTGGAGTAACGTGGTATTTGCAACTTATAGGGACAGCCATGGGGTCCAGTGTCGCCCCATCATACGCCAACTTGTTCATGAGTTGCTTTGAGGACAAATTTGTCTATGAAAATGCGTTATTTATACAATATGGAGCAGCCTGGTGGCGCTTCATAGATGACGTGTTTGGCGTGTGGTGGGGTGACAGTGGATCCCTACTGGCATTTGTCGACCAGTTGAAAGGTGCAGTGCAGGGTCTAAAATTTACACTAAGTTTTAGTGAAACCAATATTGTATTCCTGGATACTGAAGTACACAAGGTTGTATTGACGGGTTGCATTAATATAGATTTATATAGGAAGAGTATAGATAGAAATTCCCTGCATAAATTTGACAGTTTCCACCATGAGTCCCTTAAAAATTCCCTTCCTAAGAGCCAGATGGTGAGAGTTCATAAAATAGTCAGTGACAGTTCAAAAAAGGAAGTGAGACTTAATGAAATGACTGAGAGATTTGTCCAAAGAGGCTATCCTCCTAAGTTAGTTGAGACTGAGAGGCATAAAGCCACTAGCATGTATGATAAAAGTGTTAAACCTAAGGATAAGCAAGATAGACTAGTGTGTGTCACACAGTATAACCCATACAGCACTGAAATAGCCCAAAGTCTGAAAAAACACTGGCATGTATTGAAACAATGCAATACTGATATAATACAATTTCAAAATTATCCCCTTATGGCATATAGGAGAGTACCAAATATTAAAGATCTGGTAGTCAAAAATGATATTGGCAATAGAATGAAATTACAAACATATATATCAGCTAAATCATATGGTACATATCCATGCCTAAATTGTGCCAGTTGTAACTCAGTGATTAAGGGTAAGGAGTTTGTGCATCCCCATACAGGTAGAAAGTTTAAAATCAAAGGTTTTTTTACGTGTGATTCTACACACGTCATATATTTAATAAAATGTCCATGCTCTAAAATCTATTTAGGGGAGACAGTTAGGAAGATACGTGACCGCCTCAGTCAGCACAGATCAAATATTAGATGTGGGGACAAAAATGCCCCGGTAGCCTGTCACTTTCTTGAAGCTGGTCACAATATCTCCCAGCTTAGGTGGCAAATCATAGACAGCGTTGAACCCCTTAGGAGGGGGGACAATAGGGAATTACAACTCAAGAGGAAAGAATCCTTTTGGATACATAAATTGGAAACTTTAGCCCCTAGAGGCATAAACAGGGAAATAGACATGACAGTCTTTTTGTAAACTTCAATATATTGCAGACAATGTTCAGTTCTCTGTTTATAAGTTACATGCAGTATAAATGAATTTATCATATGAAAAATATACAAAAGGTATAAGTAACAGCAGTTTGGTTTTAATGATACTTTGTCTATCTATATATAAATGAACTATGTTTTTGACCACCAGGTGGTGGTATACTGTGTTTTTAAATGTGTGTTTTTGTACCAAGGTGAGGTAATGGTTAAATCATATGGTATTTAAGGAGCAGCTCACAGGTGTTCTGTATTAGCATGAGTAAGGGTTAACGCCCGAAACGTTGCATTTGCTGCTGGGTGCCTATGCTGTATGAAGCTGTAAAGGATAA
The DNA here is from genome assembly GCF_027579735.1 of Bombina bombina. Lineage (NCBI taxonomy): Eukaryota > Metazoa > Chordata > Amphibia > Anura > Bombinatoridae > Bombina > Bombina bombina. Next base: position 986,089,787 of record NC_069503.1, read on the forward strand.
ATAAATGCTATAAAGCTTGAAAAACCTTTTTCCTTCAAATTATTGGTGCTGTGGACTTCAGTTATTGCTCTGAATAATAATATATTTACAATATATAAAAATAGTCGTATGAATAAATACAGAGATATGAAAGACAATATCACTTTATTAAAATATAAAAATATTGATGGACATATAAATATGTTTGAGAAAAATGCAGACATAACATATATATATATATATATATATATATATATATATATATATACACCCATATATATATATATATATATATATATATATATATATATATATATATATATATACATATATATATATATATATATATATATATATATATACTGTATATATACACAGTATATACATACATACACACACAAGTATATGCAAAGATATATGTACAATCAATGGTATAAATAAAGTTGAGAAAAGAAGACAAAACTATCTTCATTTGATGGACATTCAGGGTAGATCATTTTAAAAATAAGGATATCCGCTACATCAATGACTCTTATTTATCAACAGTCCGATGCTAATCGCGCCTGACTTGAGGTGCTTGTATTTGTTGATAAATAAGACCTTCAACTGTAGATTCGCCAATGAAAAAGATGGCGCTCAGCACTGAATATTTCAATATAAACTGTTTTATTCACATAGAAAAGCGATGTTTCGGGGGTCGCAGCCCCTTATTCATGCTTTATGTTATTGTAACATTGTGTGCTAATTTAGTGCAGTGTGCTAATTCAGTAAGGCAGAAGGAGTTAAGGTCTGTTAATTCATGGCTAAAGACGGTGTAAAAATGAGGGGTTTGACATTTTAGAACACTGGGCTGATTTTTCACTAGGGTACAATTTGTACAGTAAGGATGGATTGCACCTGAATGACATGGGTGCAGGTGTGTTGGGGGAAAGGATGGTAGCATGTTTAGAGAACCTTTTAAACTAGGCAAAGGGGGGAGGGTCAGTTAGAACAAAATAGAACAGAGAGATCAGTCTGTGAATATGACAATCCCTTAATATCTCAAGGAAGGGATGACTTAAGAAATGTCACATTAGAAAATATAGAGGAAAGCACACCGAGTAGCAGCAGAAAGCACATGAAAATTAAATGTATGACAACAAATGCAAGAAGCATGACAGGTAAAATGGGGGAGCTGACGCTCTTAGTTGCAGAAGAGGACTATGATGTTATCAGTATAACTGAAACTTGGTGGGATGATTCACATGACTGGGCAGTTAACTTAGAGGGGTATACATTATTTAGGAGGGACAGGAATAATAAAAGGGGTGGAGGAATCTGCATGTATATTAAACCTAACCTTAAACCTACAATAAGGGAAGATATTTATGATACAAGTGACAATGTAGAGACCCTGTGGGTTGAAATAAAGAGCGGGGGGAAAAATCCTAAAAAATATTACTAGGAACATGCTACAAGCCTCCCAACATTAGTGACCCGGAGGAAACTTAACTACTTATCCAAATAGGTAAGGCTGCTAATAACAGTGCTGTAATTATGGGAGATTTTAACTACCCTGATATAAACTGGGCCAATGAAACTAGTAATTCAGCTAAGGGGGATAGATTTTTAAATGTTCTCAGGGATAACTTCTTGTCACAATTAATAGAGGAGCCAACTAGGAGTAAAGCTATATTGGATTTAGTGCTATCAAACAATACAGATATAATATCAAACATAGAAGTTAAAGAACATTTGGGTAACAGTGATCATAACATGGTCACATTTGAAATCTATTTTCAAATGCAGTGTTTTAAAGGTTTAACTAAGACTTTTAATTTCAAGAAAGCAAAATTCAACGATTTAAGGAAATCATTAAATAATATAAATTGGGACAATGTATTTTCTAATAAAAATACAGAGAATAAATGGATAATATTTAAAAATGTGTTAAATAAATATACATATCAACACATACCATATGGTTATAAAAATAAAAATAAAAAAACAAAGCCGTTATGGCTAAATAAAAATGTGTTAAGAGAAATTAGGAAAAAACGTAGGGCATTTATATTATTAAAAGAAAATAGTACAGACTCAGCATACAATATTTATAAGGAATGTAACAGATCATGCAAAAAAGCAATCAAATTAGCCAAAATTGAAAATGAAAAATTAATTGCCAAGGATTCTAAGTCTAACCCTAAAAGGTTCTTTAAGTACATAAATAGCAAAAAATCTAAGAAGGATAATATAGGTACATTAAAATGCGTGGAGGGTAGCATGATAAATAATGACAGGGAGAAGGCTGAGGTACTAAACCAGTTTTTTTCTTCAGTATACACAAGAGAGGAACCATTGAATGATACTTTGGAACAGAATAGAACATGCCAGTCCATACCACTAACTGGGTTTTGTTTAGAGGATATCAGGAAAAAACTGGAAAATATTAAGGTAAATAAAACTCCAGGCCCAGATGGAATACACCCAAGGGTGTTAAGGGAACTTAGCACTGTTATAGACAAACCTTTACTCTTAATTTTTCAAGACTCATTATCCTCAGGCATGGTACCCCAGATTGGCGTAAAGCTGATGTGGTGCCACTCTTCAAAAAGGGAAGCAGGGATGATCCAGGAAGCTATAGACCAGTTAGTCTGACATCAATAGTGGGGAAGATATTTGAAGGGATTATAAGGGATTATATTGATGAACAAGATTATGAGTTCTAATCAGCATGGCTTTAGGAGAAATAGATCATGTCAAACTAATCTAATTAGATTCTACAAGGAAGGAAGTAAAAATATAGATAAAGGGTAATCAGTTGATGTGATATACTTAGATTTTGCAAAGGCATTTGATACAGTGCCACATGAGAGATTAATGCACAAAATTAAGGGACTGGGAATAGCTGAAAATGTTAGCTCATGGATAAATAACTGGATAAAAGATAGGGAGCAACGAGTAGTAGTAAATGGATCATACTCAGATTGGACAAAGGTAATCAGTGGCGTCCCCCAGGGATCAGTACTGGGCCCTGTTCTTTTTAATATTTTTATAAATGACTTGGAGCAAGGATTAAATAGCGACATCTCTATTTTTGCAGATGATACTAAGTTAAGTAAGGTCATAAGGTCAGAGCAGGACGAACTGTCTTTACAAAGGAATTTGCTAAAATTAGAACTATGGGCAAGTGAATGGAAAATGAGATTTAATACGGAAAAATGCAAGGTTCTACATTTTGGAAGTAAAAATAAGCAGGCTACGTATTTTTAAATGGGACAAGACTTAGCCAAACACAGGAGGAAAGGGATTTGGGAGTAGTAATAGATAACAAGCTAAAGATGGGTGCACAATGCAGGGCAGCGGCTTCAAAGGCTAATAAGATACTAGCATGTATTAAAAGAGGCATTGATTCAAGGGAGGAAAGCATAATTCTGTCATTATATAAAGCCCTGGTAAGACCTCACCTTGAGTTTGGAGTGCAGTTCTGGGGACCAATTGCTAAAAAGATATTGCAGAACTAGAAAAAGTTCAGAGAAGGGCCACAAAGCTAATAAGGGGATTGGAGAAATTAACCTATGAGGAGAGGCTAGCCAAACTGGGTCTGTTTTCTTTAGAAAAAAGGCGCTTGAGAGGTGACATGATTACTTTATATAAATATATTCAAGGCCCATATACAGAGATGGCAGAAGCTCTGTTTATTCCAAGAAAATTGTTTCTGACAAGAGGTCATAATTTAAGGTTGGAGGAAAGGAGATTTAATCTCCTGCAACGGAAACGTTTTTTCACTGTAAGAGCAATAAAATTGTGGAACTCATTACCAAAGGAGGTAGTGAATGCCAATACCATAGATACATTTAAAAATAGTCTGGATAAGTTTCTGTATACAAACAAAATTCATGGATATGATTGCTAGTATTAAATGGGTCACATTTTAATGGAGTTATTTAAGCTTAACTGGAGCTTTTTGTAAGTATTTTAGATTTTTATAGGTTGAACTCGATGGACTGCAGTCTTTTTTCAACCTTATCTACTATGTTACTATGTAATAGAAAAGTTACTTTTTAAATACATTCATTTTGGCGCCCTTGCACCCAATCTGGGGAAATAGCTCCATCTAGTGACCACTTGCCAATACTACACCTATAAAAAATTCTACAAATCCTATACCTAACCTATGTAATTATTAATTTATATATTAATCCATAACTGTACCCTCATAACCGTTAATTAGGATAAAGAGAATTGTTAAAATGATCCTGCTGCTAAGATTCCTACAATTGCTTAATGGGAGAAAGAAAATATTTTTTATTTTTTATAGAAAAGAAGAATGTTGGAATTCATTTGTGAATCCAATGCATATTTCTTTGTTTTAAGAGGTGCTCTCTATCCATACCTGTCCTATTAGGTTTTATGTGGTCTATTATTTGCCACCTCAACTAACTTATGTTGTGTCCTTTCTCAAGGAAATGACTAAACAGGGGGGCTTCAAGATTCTTACATCTAATATTAGAGCGGTGTTGGCTCATTTGGTCCCTGGCCTTACGGGTCGTTTCCCCTATATAGACCATAGAACAAGGACATTTGATTAAGTAGACTACATGCGTAGTCTCACAAGTAAAATAGCCTTTAATGCTATATTTCTTTCCACTATGTGGATGATGGAAATTAGCCCCCCTAATAAGGGAGTTGCAACTCATGCAATTAGAGCAAGGGAAAGTTCCCATTGTTTTGCTACCTAAAAATGTCTGTTTTGATTCTTTGCTGGCTCCAATATCAGTACGTATTAAATGATCCCTAAGGCTCCTTACCCTTTTATGGGCCATCAAAGGTGGTTCCTCAAATTGTATGATACCTGTATTACAATCCTTAAGGATATGCCAATTTCGGCGAATGAGCCCTGCTACTTTGTCACTTAATGGATTATATTGGCTCACAAATACCATCCTCTTGTCATTATTTCTAGATGCTTTAATTTTTGTTTCTTGTAATGCCTCTATAGTATTTTCCAAAAGTTTAAGTGGATAGCCCCTATCTGAGAAGTTCTTGGTCATTTCTTTAAGTCTAGTTGTCTGTCTGTCTGTCTTTATTACCAACAATCCTGTTAACTCTAAGAAATTGACTCTTGGGTAATGAATTTACCAATGATCTGGGATGAAAACTATTATACTTGAGAAGGCTATTCTTATCAGTTTCTTTAGTGTAGAGATCAAACTCAAGGTGATGACCTGACTTCAATATTCGAGTATCCAAAAATGGTATAGATTCTTCACTGTAACTGACAGTGAATGACAGGTCCCTCACCTCAGAGTTCAATTCCTCCACAAACTGCGTTCAAGAGATTCCACTTCGCCCCACCATATGCCAAACACATCGTCAATATATCTCCACCAAATGGCTCCATATTGTTTAAATAACTTATTCTTATAGACGATGCTTTCTTCTATTTCACACATGAAAAGATTGGCGTATGATGGGGCCACGTTGGAACCCATCGCCGTGCCCTTGATTTGGACAAACCATTGATCTTGAAAAAGAAAGTAATTCCAATATAGAATTAAACTCAGAAGTTCCTCAACAAAACCAGCCTGCTCCTGACTGTACCCCTTGTTCACCAGGAGTGTTTTTTTTATAACGGCAATACCCATTTCATGTTTAATAGAGGTATATAAACTTCTAACATCCATGGTGAACAAGATGTACTTATCACTGGGAAACTCTAGGGCTCTTGCCTTTTCCAAAAAAATATTAGTATCCTTAAGATAACTGGACATCTTAGTTACCTCAGGCTGGAGGATTTTTTCAATAAACTTAGAAATGTTAGTGTAGATGGAATCCACACTTGAAACTATTGGCCTACCTGGTGGTCTCTGTTTGCCCTTGTGGACCTTGGGGACGGTATAAAAGATGGGATTTCGTGGGGAGGTAACATAAAGGAAATCAAATAATCTTTTATCAATAATGCCTATATCCAATGCTCTCTTTAAAATGGCCATGATTTCCTTTTGTATGTTAACTAAAGGATTTCCCTTTAATGCTTTTTAGGTGCCAGTGTCTCCTAATTGGGACAATATCTCCTGTACATAATACGTTTTGTCCAATAGGACAATTGCCCCTCCCTTATCAGCCCCCTTAAGAATTAATTTGTGCTTTTTCTTTAAACCCTCAAAAGTATTGTTTTCATCTTTTGAAAAATTAGTAAGAATCACTTGTTTACCTTTTTGCCACTTTTTTTGTATGATCTTTATTTTTATATTCATTTTTTAGTTGTGTGACCCCATTCTGAACCAGGTTAATAAACGTATTAACGCTATGGTTATTTATATTAGGGTTAAAAGAACCCTTTTTACGTAAGCCCAATTTCTGTAGCGACCACTCATTTATATGTTCATTAGTATTCTTTGTGCCATGGTCGTTATTAAACCACACCTTCAATTTAATGTTACGGTATCGTCTCTGAAGGTCCTTTTCCAATTTGAAAAAGTCCGTATCACGGAATGGGCAAAATGATAGTCCCTTATTTAGTAGGTCTAGTTATTTGTCATTAAGAGTATATTCTGAAGTATTGATAACTGTGTTACCTTCTTCTTCATTCACATTTTTACAGGGAATGTTACGTTTGATTACCTCTTCGAAGTTTTTTTGTGCTCCGATTTGCACACTTCGTTTGCCGTTTCCTTGGTGTTTACAGCGCCCCCTGTGGCTCCGGCGTTGTCCTCGCCACTGCTTGTAGATTCGCGGGAGTGATGTCTGCCGAGCGTATTGACTCCAGCGAATGCGCCTAGATTTATGCTTTGATAAATCGGCCCATAATTTCGTGCCCCCACATAATTTCCTATACTTCCAGTATTCCCTGTTTATTTGATCACTTTCTTATTACCATCCCCTCTAGATCTCAATGGCACACACACACTCACAAACACACTTACACACACACACACATAACATAGACATACACACACACACTCACACACAATCAGACACACAGTCACACACACACACACAAATAACACATACAGGGAATGCAGAATTATTATTCAAGTTGTATTTTTGAGGATTAATTTTATTATTGAACAACAACCATGTTCTCAATGAACCCAAAAAACTCATTAATATCAAAGCTGAATAGTTTTGGAAGTAGTTTTTAGTTTGTTTTTAGCTATAGCTATTTTAGGGGGATATCTGTGTGTGCAGGTGACTATTACTGTGCATAATTATTAGGCAACTTAACAAAAAACAAATATATACCCATTTCAATTATTTATTTTTACCAGTGAAACCAATATAACATCTCAACATTCACAAATATACATTTCTGACATTCAAAAACAAAACAAAAACAACTCAGTGACCAATATAGCCACCTTTCTTTGCAAGGACACTGAAAAGCCTGCCATCCATGGATTCTGTCAGTGTTTTGATCTGTTCACCATCAACATTGCGTGCAGCAGCAACCACAGCCTCCCAGACACTGTTCAGAGAGGTGTACTGTTTTCCCTCCTTGTAAATCTCACATTTGATGATGGACCACAGGTTCTCAATGGGGTTCAGATCAGGTGAACAAGGAGGCCATGTCATTAGATTTTCTTCTTTTATACCCTTTCTTGCCAGCCACGCTGTGGAGTACTTGGACGCGTGTGATGGAGCATTGTCCTGCATGAAAATCATGTTTTTCTTGAAGGATGCAGTCTTCTTCCTGTACCACTGCTTGAAGAAGGTGTCTTCCAGAAACTGGCAGTAGGACTGGGAGTTGAGCTTGACTCCATCCTCAACCCGAAAAGGCCCCACAAGCTCATCTTTGATGATACCAGCCCAAACCAGTACTCCACCTCCACCTTGCTGGCGTCTGAGTCGGACTGGAGCTCTCTGCCCTTTACCAATCCAGCCACGGGCCCATCCATCTGGCCCATCAAGACTCACTCTCATTTCATCAGTCCATAAAACCTTAGAAAAATCAGTCTTGAGATATTTCTTGGCCCAGTCTTGACGTTTCAGCTTGTGTGTCTTGTTCAGTGGTGGTCGTCTTTCAGCCTTTCTTACCTTGGCCATGTCTCTGAGTATTGCACACCTTGTGCTTTTGGGCACTCCAGTGATGTTGCAGCTCTGAAATATGGCCAAACTGGTGGCAAGTGGCATCTTGGCAGCTGCACGCTTGACTTTTCTCAGTTCATGGGCAGTTATTTTGCGCCTTGGTTTTTCCACACGCTTCTTGCGACCCTGTTGACTATTTTGAATGAAACGCTTGATTGTTCGATGATCACGCTTCAGAAGCTTTGCAATTTTAAGAGTGCTGCATCCCTCTGCAAGATATCTCACTATTTTTGACTTTTCTGAGCCTTTCAAGTCCTTCTTTTGACCCATTTTGCCAAAGGAAAGGAAGTTGCCTAATAATTATGCACACCTGATATAGGGTGTTGATGTCATTAGACCACACCCCTTCTCATTACAGAGATGCACATCACCTAATATGCTTAATTGGTAGTAGGCTTTCGAGCCTATACAGCTTGGAGTAAGACAACATGCATAAAGAGGATGATGTGGTCAAAATACTAATTTGCCTAATAATTCTGCACTCCCTGTACAGTCCCACTCACTCACACACAAAACACAGACATACACACTTAACAAACACACACACAGAGAACACAGACATACACACTTAACAAACACATACACACACTCTCACACGCACATACACACACACATAACACACACACAGGCACACACATAACAAACACACACACATATACATGCATGCACACACATTATAGCATAAATTAACCTCTTCATCATGAAGAGGGATTGCCGTTAAAACACTGTTTTCGGTGATCCCCTCCACTACAGACTGGGGATCGTTGGTGGCCTAGTGAGAGGCATTCCCAGGTTTCATGGGAGTGCTGGTGACATCACTAGGTATGCAAGTGGTAATGTCACAAAGGGTTTGAACCAAGTAGCTGCAAGGGAGCTGTGTGTGTGTGTGTGAGGGAGGGGGGGTATTCAAACCCCTTGATCTCAGCTCTCTTATCGGCTACAAAACCCCTAGATCCTTCATTTGAAAGAGAATCATGAGCAGTAATATCAAGCAGATATTTAAAAAAACAACAACACTTTTTTTGCTTGAGGATGTTACATTATATACACAAAAACAAATCTGGTATGTCTAGTGACCCCTAATAAAGTTTATTTTCTGGTAGACAAGCCCCTCTCTTAAAAAAATATATACATTTTGTTTGTATAGTCAGGTGATTACTGTGGTAATGGTATTTACTTTGCAAGTAAAAAGTGCTTTTATTTATGTACTGCACATGCCATGAATAATAAATATAATAATGACATATTGTGATTCTGCTGGGCCTGCTGAAAACCCCCCACAATATATAATTTGTGTCGGTCACTTACTGAAATTTGACCTACAATAGGGTTTAAATGTAGGTGGCCAAAAAAGCTCAAAAGTGGCTCAGCACTGGGGAGCTTCCATAGGCTCCAATGGGAGCCTCGTTCTTATGCCGGGAGACAAGGCGTAGAAACTAGCGCAGTGAAGGGGGTAATGCAGCATTGGGCAGCAGATTTTAAATATATTTGTATATGAATATATATATTTATGTGTTTAAATGTGTATATACATATATATTTACAACAAACACACAGTTCCCCATAAACCGCAATTTAAAGGCATTTTTTACACTTTTTTTTTTTTGGACACCCCACACCCGCCAACTTTAAACCCTAAAAACTACTTTGTGCAGTTTTTTTCCCTTTATTTTGCAGGATATTTTGAAAATGAATTAGAGATCTGATCTCTGCCTGGTTAATTTTCTGAGCGCTATTTGCTAACGCAAGCTAGCAGTAGCAAGAACCAGCCACTTCTAATGGCTGATTATTTATCTCGTGCCCATAAATAGGTGAATTTGCCCATTTACAGGCGCACAATAAATTAGCGCTCCACTTGTAATCTAGCCCTATATAAGAAGTAAATGTGAAAAAATCAGGGGTTTGAAGAGAGCATTATAAGTAGGAGAAAGGTTACTTTTTTTTAGAGTTAAAATACGTTTCCAATCTAAGCTTTAATATAATTAAAGAAATGTATATTTTTATTATTTGTACATTTATTTGTCTCCATACAAGCATGACATCTGGTTAAAATCATTTCCACATGCATACAATATTTTAATTGGGATCAGATGTTTTTAAAAAAATACATTTTACAAATTAATCTGTACTTCTTTCTCATTTCTTCCAAGGTTTATAAAGGGATAGGCTGACATACACTGCAGAACTGTAAACTTCAGATTAATACAGAGCAATTTTAAAACTGACTTCTGTAAACTATAGGAGCACAGCAAGTTTAGACATGATGCATTGCCAATGGTTCCTACCAGCTTTTGTTACTGGAAATGAGCGTCAATAAATGATGGGTTTTGTTTGCTGGAAGAGAAATTTACATAAGCAGCGTAACTCCTTGCAAATATTTCTGCCAGTACTATAATGATTAGCTAGTAACCACTGTGTTTCTTAATAATATTGCTATTATCAGCAATCAAACACCACTCTGCAATCTTTAGATTACTCTTTTTTACAATGTGTTTTTCCTGAGAATAATATTTCTACTGCTGGGTTCAAATTGCTAAAAAGATTTGACATATGGTTTAATTTTATTATGCTACAAACCTATATCCTTTTAAAGACAGTCATAACATAAATTTATGTTCTCCCTTTAAGGGTTTCAGCTATTTGAGTAGTAGAAATTTCCAGTAAGAGAGATTCACTAAAGCTCTTCAATTCTCAACTTGAAAAATCAGTAAGGGGATTTTTCCAGTCTCTCCAACATCACTAGTTCCTTTGACATCATGGGCTAGATTGCGCGTGGAGCGCTATTTGCTAGATGGAAACTTTTTGTGCGCATTGGGTTGCGCTTGTATTACAAGTTGAAGTAAAGAGTCTGCGCGCAAGCAAAAGCGAAAAGCCATCACACACCAACTAATACCGCAATCACCTTAACGTATTCTCCCCATAAAAGTCAATAGAGAGCCGAGAGCGCAAACGGAAATAAAAAAAAACTAAACTCGCGTTGTAGCCTGAAAGGAGTTACAAAAATGTCACATTCAAATGTTCTTCACATACAAAACAATGCACTTTTTATTGTACATACATATTTCTATATATATCTATACCTGTAAATCTATTCATATATATATATAAATATATATATATATATATATATATATATACTTCCACAATTTGGGTATTATATCCCAAACGTAACAGCTTGTGGAAACTCGGCACCTATATGAAAGAAAACATAATTTATGTAAGAACTTACCTGATAAATGTATTTATTTCATGGTGTCGATAGTCCACGCGGCCCTCACCAATATGGGTTATTATTATTATTTTTATTTAAAGCACATCTTTTTTCCTGCTCCTGATTATTTAGCTTTTACTCCTAAAACATCTCACCACTTGGCTATACGTTAGGGGCGTATTTATCAAAGAGTCAACTTAAAATACGCTTGAATCCCACTATGTATTTGTTGCAAGATTGATGCGCCGTAGTTATCAAAGTGTCAAGATCTGCAAATGTTAAAATTTGTGATGTAATATACACTCCCGCGATCTCAATCCGACCCAGATCGATGCTTGCGTCATTACAGATGTTTCAAATTCAGATTCGATTCTATTTGACACTTTTCCAAATTTATCAAACATTTAACAGGTACGTTCTCGTCTATTCCAACGCAGCGTACCTAGTTTTCAATCCACCACCCTTGAAGCTGCGAATGCCATAGAAATCAATGAGAGTCTGAAAACACAGAAAGCTTATGTTCGATGCTGCAAGAGAATGAAGTATATTACATAATAAAAGTAAATTAGAAACTCTATTAAAATTGTATACCCTTTCTAAATCAAACAATATTATTGCTCCACATTTGGTGCAGTAGTAGATATAGGGATAAAAATTAAAAATACATTACTATTTATCGATTATGTTACAAATTTATCTCTCATTACAAAGCAAGGGGACAATATTATTTCTCCAAATTTTTTGCAAAGTTTTCCCCAAACTTGTTGCACTAATAGATATAGAGATTGTAGTGTTGTGCTTCCTCCTGATTTGGTTAGATGGCACATTGAGGCTTCCATACAAAGATGATGTCATCAAGTGGGCTCTGCTTAGAATCAGAACAGTTTAGAGAAGCCATCTTGTGTCAGTTTGGTGATGCAGTTATAAAGTACAAGTAACAAGGACTGAACCTCAGGATCAGACAAGTGCTGCTAATAAGAATTGTAATGTCAGCTACAGATCACTGCATCAGGATATATGATCAGCTAGCCAGGAAGCGTAAGAACTGTCAGTAACACATTATAAGTTATATTGCAGTTATACAGTTATAATTTACCCTGGATTACTGTCTACAGAACAGACTTTATACAGCTGGTCAGGTAGTGCCCTTGTCATCTTGCATACTACCTGATACTGAGAATACTATAGTGCTGCATACACAGTGTACAGGACTGCTAATATAAGGAGTGCAGCAGCCAATCATTATAAATGACTATATATGTGTATATATCCATTTTACTGTGTGCAAATCTACAGGAGCCATCTTGTTATGTAATCCAGTAAAGAAAGTGCCAGTCTACATTTAGAAGTTGCTAGTGCATCATTCATATAAAGAGTTAATGTTTGCTATGTAAGGACATTACATCTGGCAACAAGAATACTACCACAAACTCACACTATAATGGCTGTATTTGGAGCATTGAAAGAATTTGACCCTGACACAGATAGCTGGGTTTCCTGGACTGAAATGCTACAGCAGTATTTACTTGCCAATTACATTGGAGATACTAAGTCTGTTGCTGTCTGTCTGACAACTATTGGTGCTAAAACATATGAGATTATAAAAGACCTGCTACACCCAGAAAAGCCAACCACCAAGTCATTGGGGCCTATCTATCAAGCTCCGAACGGAGCTTGAAGGCCCGTGTTTCTGGCGAGACCTCAGACTCGCCAGAAACACAAGTTATGGCGCAGTGGTCTAAAGACCGCAGCTCCATAACCCTGTCCACCTGCTCTGATGAGGCGGATAGGAATCGACGGAAATCAACCCGATCGAGTACGATCGGGTTGATTGACACCCCCCTGCTGGTCCACGAGTCTGCAGGGGGTGGCGTTGCACCAGCAGCTCACAAGAGCTGCTGGTGCAATGCTGAATATGGAGAGCGACAGACATATGATAAATAGGCCCCTTTGTCTGAAATAATACAGATCTTAACACAACATTTCCAACCACGGCCATTAGAGATTGCTGAGTGGTTCAAGTTTTATAGCAGGCGCCAAGGAGTACAAGAGACTGTATCTACATTTGCAATCAGTTTAAAGAAATTGGCTGTCCACAAAGTCTATACAAAGAAATTGTTTCCGGACTTACAGGCAATATAAAATGGACAACATAAACATAACAAAATTATAAGTCAAAGGACATAACTATCATTAAATCTAATGTTTGCCTATTAGACTTTATGCCCTCTAAATGTTATATAAGGCTTTATACTATATGGATCCCCAGTAGTAAACCTCTAAAGTTTTTTTTATTTTCTAGCTTACTGTTTTATATCGCATGTAATACCCCGAACCCCCGGGGTCAAGCATCAAATCATATATATTGGTAATCCCCTAAACGTAAGCAGTGGCCACTCTTGGACCCTGAACAGTCAAAGGTGACTATAGGGGAGTGTGATAGGGGCTTATAGCATAAATGTTGTATATAGGGCCACTCCTGGATGCTTAGGTCTGGAGTTATGAACCAGAAGGAAAATATAAGATATATATATATATTTTAATACTGCAACATATATGAGACATTGGCTCTGTAGTATGGTATATGTAGATTGTATAAAAAGTGAAGGGAACAATATAGAAACATTAGAGCGAGACCCTGTGCTTGTAACGAGTAGCATGAGGGATACGGACACCACTGTAGGACTGTTTACATTGCTGAATAAAGACTTACATAGAGAATTAGCATTTTTATAGACTATGCGTATACCTGTTACCAATTATTGAACCAAAAGCGACTTTTGATAGAGGAGAGCCTGACCTTCCATAAAGCACTAGAGATTGCTTCTGTTTTGGAACAGGCCATACGAGACACTAGTTTACTGCAGACGCATTCCCACACTTAGGAAGAACAGGTATTTTTCTCCAATGTAAAGCAACAGACTAAACCAGCCAGTAAATATTCAGCAAAAGCAACATCGCCTATTAACTGTTACACATGTGGAGCACAGAATCGTGTAGTTTCTAAATGCAGAGTTAAAAATGCTTGTTGTCATGACTGTGGTAAAATAGGAACTTAAAGAAGGCTTGCAGAGGATCTCAGCAGAGTGTCTCAAGCAAAACACATAAGAAGGGAAATTACCACATGGCTTATAGTGGAGCCACATCAGATTCAGAAGAAGAAATGACTGTCCAGAATTTGACTGTATACACCATGGCAGCAGGGTCTGAGCCTTTGACTGTTCATGTTAATATTGAAGGAAAAGATTTGACTATGGACTTAGATGCTGGGGCTGCAGTTTCAGTTATGACGATTAAAGATAGGAAACAGCTGAAAATTCCAGTATTGCTGCAGCCTACTACCTTGAAGCTCTAAACATACTCCTGAGAAGTCTTGACGCCACTGGGGTGTGCATCTGTATCTATATGTACAAACAGTAAAACTGCCAATCTTACACTATATATACTAAAATCAGGTGGCCCACCTCTTTATGGAAGGGACTAAATACAGGCCCTTGGCGTGCCTGAGAGCCTCAAAAACAGTGAAGTTCATAATATTGGAGTTGATCGTGCCCAGTGGATTCAGAACATTAAGACCAAATATGCTCTGGTGTTTGAAAATGTTCTGGGAAAAGTTAAGAACAAAAGGGTACGGTTACGGTTGCTGACTCTGGTCCATACTGTGTGATGCTGCTCCTTTCCTGCACTTCCTTTTATGGCCAGACTGGAGTACATCATCCGTGTGAGACAGGATGCAGTCTCAGACTGTGATGTGATGTCATCACTTATTATTTAGCAACGCAAGGGCCTCTGTTCAGTATGCTTTGCCCTTGCGTTGTCTGACCTGTTTGCGAGAGCTCCTGTGTATTACCTGGCTGTCTGACGTCCCTCCTGGTTCCTGATCCCTGGCTTGTTCCTGACTCTGCTGTTCTCCTTGTTCCTGATTCCGGCTCGTCTGACTATTCGCTTTGGCTCCTGACTCGGCTCGTCTGACTACCAGCTCTGGTTTTGATTCCTGGCTTGTTATTTGACTTGTGGACTTTTTATTATTTTTTGCTATTAATAAAGGTGTGATTATTTTTGCACATCTCGTCTCAGTCTGATTCCTGGCACCCTGACATTACACAAGGGCCATGAATCCAGATGGTGCTAATAATCCATCTTTACCTGCCATAATTTCCAGGATAGATGAACAGGATCACCGCTTGGATCAATTTGCACTAGCCCTGCAAACCCAAGTTATGGCTGCTCCTGTTTCCGCTACTGTACCTAGTCCTGCCAGGAGCATGTCCGGTTCTGCAGCTCTACCTCAGCGTTATGGAGGTGATCCTAATCAGTGCAGAGGGTTTTTGAACCAGGTGGGCATTTACTTTGAGATGTTACCTCAGGCGTTTCCCTCTGACAGAGCTAAGGTGGGATTTCTCATCTCGCTACTCTCTGACACAGCTCTTGCTTGGGCTAATCCCTTGTGGGAGACTAATAAACCTGTGATTTCAAATTACCCTGAATTTGTGGCCTCCTTTCGAAGGGTATTTGATGTTCCGGCTCGCTCCTCCTCTGCTGCTAAACAACTCATGTTCATTCAGCAAGGTACAAGATCTGTTGCTCAGTATGCCATTGAGTTCCGTACACTTGCCACAGAGGTAGGTTGGAACAATGAAGCCCTTGTTGCCACCTTCTTTCATGGGCTCTCTGATGCAATTAAAGACGAAGTTGATGCCAGAGATTTACTAGAAGATCTCGAGGCATTGGTGTCTTTTTTTTATCCTAATTGACATCAGACTAAGTGAGAGGCCCTCTTTCAAGGAGCGCTTGGGAAAGCCTCCTGTTCCATTGTCTCTTACGTGTTCGTTCCCACTCATTCCTCCCTCTCCTCCCATGCCTCCTGGTCCCAAGTCACCAGGTACTGCTGAGCTGATGCAGTTGGGATTCACGTGTCTCTCCATGGCGGAGAGGGCCTTTAGGAGGAGGGAGGGGCTCTGTCTCTATTGTGGGTTACAGGGCCACCTTTTGAAGTCTTGTCCTACACGGCTGGGGAACGCTCACACCTAAGGTTCTGTCAGGGGCAGATCTTGGGTGGTTTATCCTTGTCCCCGGAACCGCTAAAGGAGAAACCTTTGGTCACGGTTGTCCTTTCCTGGGTGAACTCCTCCATAGTCACCCAGGCTCTTGTTGACTATGGTGCTGCAGGCTATTTCATTGACAGTGCTTTTGTATCAAAGCACCCCATTCCTGTTTTGCCTCAGTCCGTTCCGCTTGCTATTGAGGCCATTGATCGCAGGCCCATTCAGTCCGCACTCGTTACTCACGAAACTGCTCCGTTATCCATTGCTGTTGGGGCTCTCCATTTTGAAACCCTCCAGTTCCAGGTGATAAACTCTCCGCATTTTCTGATTGTTCTGGGTTATCCCTGGCTCCAAAAGCACAATCCCAGTCTCGACTGGCGCAGGTCTGAAATGTTTTCGTTGTCTCCGCAATGTATTTCCACTTGTCTTCAGAAACCAGTTAAAGTCTTGTGCACTTCTTCGGTATCTCAATTGCCAGAGGAGTACCGAGAGTTCCTAGATGTTTTTTACAAGGTGCGTGCTGGTACGTTGCCTCCTCACCGGTCTTACAATTGTGCCATAGACCTGCAACCTGGAGCCATTCCTCCTCGGGGCCAGGTTTACCCTCTGTCTGTTGCGGAGAATTGTGCTATGGAGGACTATGTTGCCGATGCTCTGTCGCGGGGATCATCCACAAATACTGCTCTCCTGCAGGGGCTGGCTTCTTCTTTGTGAAGAAAAAGGGTGGCGAGTTAAGACCATGCATTGATTATAGGGGTCTTAATCATCTTACCATTAAGAATGCTTACCCTATTCCTCCCATTACAGAACTCTTTGACCACCTTAAGGGAGCTACGGTCTTTACTAAACTTGATTTGAGAGGAGCCTACAATCTCGTTAGGATCAAGGAGGGCCACAAAAGGAAAACAGCATTTAACACCAGGAGCAGGCATTATGAGTATCTTGTAATGTCCTTTGGCCTATGTAATGCTCCTGCTGTTTTTCAGGAATTTATTAATGATGTCCTACTAGATATGTTGCAACAGTGTGTTGTGGTGCACTTGGACGACATCCTCATACACTCACCCACACTTGAGGCTCATCATTCTGATGTTACACGGGTTCTTCAGAGACTACGTGAGAATGGCCTGTTTTGTAAACTCGAGAAATGTGAGTTCCATCAGACTCAAGTAACCTTCCTAGGTTATGTTATCTCCATTGCAGGGTTCTCCATGGATCCTGACAAGATATCTGCAGTTCTGCAGTGGCCTCGCCCAGTTGGTCTATTCAACGTTTTTTGGGGTTCGCCAATTACTATAGAAGGTTTATTAAAAACTTTTCTTCCTTGATCAAACCTATCACAGACATGAACCGTAAAGGGAATGATCCACTCCATTGGTCACCTACTGCCATTAAGGCCTTTGATAGTTTTAAGACTGCCTTTTCTGCCGCTCTAGTTTTGGCTCATCCTAACCCTGTCCTGCCTTTCATTCTTGAGGTCGATACGTCTGAGACTTGAATAGGTGCCCTCTTGTCTCAACGTCCTACGCCTGATGGTTCCTTGCATCCGTGTGGTTTCTTCTCTAAGAAATTGTCTCCAGTGGAGTGCAATTATGAAATTGGCGACAGGGAATTACTGGCCATAATTTTGGCACTCAAGGAATGGAGGAATCTTCTCGAGGGTACTAGCTTGCCAGTACTCATTCATACTGACCACAAGAATTTAACTTATCTATCTGAAGCAAAACGTTTGTCACCCCGACAGGCCAGATGGGTGCTATTTTTGTCTCGGTTTAATTATGTGGTCTCCTACCTGCCTGGTAGTAAGAATGTTAGGGCTGATGCCCTCTCTCAACAATTTTCCCCTCTGTCCAAGGAGGAGTCTGTACCTACTCCAGTTATACCTCCTGACCATATTTTGGCTACCATACGTACCAATTTGACTTCTCCCTTGGGGGAGGAGATCCTGGCTGCACAAACCAATGCACCTCCTGAGAAACCTAGTGGTAAGTATTTTGTTCCTGAGCATCTTCGAACTAAACTTTTGCACACTTACCACTATCCTAAAGCCACAGGTCACCCAGGTAAGAACCAAATGATTTGGTCTGTCACTCTGCAATTCTGGTGGCCAGCTCTTCGTTCTGATGTTGCTGCGTATGTTGCCTCCTGCTCAGTTTGTGCACAGAATAAGACTCCGCGAAGTCTTCCTGTGGGTCTTCTTCAACCTATTGCTAATGGTGAGCGTCCTTGGACACATCTTTCCATGGACTTCATTTTCAAGCTCCCTGTTTCCAATGGCAATACTCTTATCCTTATGGTGGTTGACCGTTTTTCTAAAATGTCACATTGCATTCCCTTGAAGAAGTTGCCTACCGCTCAGGAGTTTGCCTCAATTTTTGCCTGGGAGGTCTTCTGTTTACATGGGTTACCTAAGGAGATAGTGTCGGACCGGGATAGCCAGTTTGTCTCCAGATTTTGGCGTTCCTTTTGTGCTCAAATGGGGATCCAGCTTTCCTTCTCCTCGGCATATCACCCTCAATCCAATGGGGCTGCGGAACGGTCTAATCAAGCTCTGGAACAGTCCCTCCATTGCTATGTCTCAGATCACCACAATAATTGGTCTGAACTGTTACCTTGGGCAGAGTTTGCTCGTAATAGTCCTATTAATGCTTCCTTCAAGTTATCCCAGTTCATGGCGAATTATGGGTTTCAACCATCCTTGTTGCCTTATTCTTTCATGTCTCAGGGTATTCCGGCTTTGGAGGAGCATCTCCGGCAACTCTGTTCCATGTGGGTGCAGATTCAGGATTGCCTTCATCATTCTATGCAGCGCCAAAAGTTCCAGGCTGATCGTAGGCGTCTGCCCATGCCTTCCTACCAGGTTAGTGAGAGAGTTTGGCTGTCCTCCCGCAACTTTGTGTGCCTTCCAATAAACTAGCTCCCCGTTATTTGGTCCTTTTCGAATCCTGTGGCCTACGCTCTTGACCTTCCTTCTGCAATACCACTGTGTTGCCTCGTCCCCGTCTTATTTTTGTTGACAACCATGAGGAGTATGAGGTCAGCAGCATTATTGACTCTTGTATGTCCAGGGGCCGCGTACAGTATTTGGTTCACTGGAGGGGCTACAGTCCAGAGGAGCGTTCATGGGTTCCCTCCTCTGATGTTCCTGCTCCCGCCCTCCTCCGTGCCTTCCATGCCGTTTCAGCAATAAGCCTTTTGTCCTCCCTCGGGGGAGGGGTCGTTGAGGGGAGGGTACTGTCATGCTTTTTTCCCTGTTTTGTTCGCCATGTGCTGCTGGCAGCCATTTTACTCACCTCTCTTGCTGACTCTGGTGCATACTGTGTGATGCTGCTCATTTCCTGCACCTCCTTTTATGGCCAGACTGGTGCACATCATCCGTGTGAGACAGGATGCAGTCTCAAGGTTGTGATGTCATCACTTATTATTTAAAGGGCCTCTGTTGAGTATGCTTTGAACTTGCGTTGTCTCAGACCTGTTTGTGAGAGCGTCTGTGTATTACCTGGCTGTCTGATGTCCCTCCTCGTTCCTGATCTCTGGCTTGTTTCTGACTCTGCTGTTCTCCTTGTTCCTGATTCCGGCTTGTCTGACTACTCACTTTGGCTCCTGACTTGGCTCGTCTGACTACCAGGTCTGGTTTTGATTCCTGGCTTGTTATTTGACTTGCAGACTTTTTATTATTTTTTGCTATTAATAAAGGTGTGATTATTTTTGCACTTCTCGTCTGATTCCTGGCACCCTGACATAAGGGCAGGAGTTGATGCTGAAGTGAGGAGGTTAGAAGAGTTAAAGATTATAACCCCAGTGCATTGTAGTGAGTGGGCTTCTTTTATTGTACCAGTAAGGAAGAAAGAATGACAGATCTGAATATGTGGAGACTTTAGGATGGTGTTGAATGAATCGTTAGCAGTGGATAAGTATCCATTACCCAGGACAGAAGAGATTTTTGCTAACTAAGCTGGGGGACAACATTTCACAAAGATTGATTTTAAAAATGCTTACCTTCAACTTGAAGTACATCCAGATTCCCCCAAGTTACTCACAATCAATATTCACCGTGGTTTATTTCAATATAATCGTATGGTCTTTGGCATTGCTCCTGCTCCAGCCATCTGGCAATGCACCATGGAAGAACTGTTAAATGGACTACCCCATGTCCAATGCCTTTTAGATGACATGTTAATCACTGGCAGGATGGAAGAAAAACATTGACACAATGTAGAGAGGGTACTGCAGTGGCTAATGACCTACGGGTTGAAGGTCAACTTGGAGAAGTGTGCTTTCATGTATGACAAATTAGAATTTTGTGGCCATGTTATAGATTGTCATGGTCTACACACTGCTGATGACAAAGTCAAGGCCTTGCAAGAAGCTCCTATACCACAGAATGCATCACAACTACGATCATACCTTGGTCTCCTTAACTATTACCACAGTTTTCTTCCACAGTTAGCCCATACGTTACACCCACAACATCAGCTTCTTGAGACAGATCAACCCTGGTTGTGGAACAGTGAATGCAATCAAGCCTTCCAGGAATCCAACAACCTACTCCTGTGTTCCCGCATGTTAATGCACTATGATCTTCAGAAACCACTCATTATAGCATGTGATGCTTCATGGTTTAGGGGCTGTCTTGTCACACACAATGCCAGATGGGACAGACCGATCGGTAGCCTTTGCTTCTCGTTCTCTAACGACAGCAGAAAATAACTATTCTTAATTAGACAAGGAAGCATTGGCCATTGTATGGGCTGTTAAGAAGTTCCATAACTATATTTACGGTAACAAATTTACTCTTTTAACTAACCATAAGGCACTGCTGACCATCTTTAATCCAAGGAAGGGAATTTCAACCACTACAGCAGCTAGATTGCAAAGGTATGCTCTAACTTTGGGAGCGTATCATTACTCCATCAAATATCGGGCCCATGATTCCCATGGCAACGCTGATGCCATGTACAGGCTTCCACTAATGAATTCCTCACCAGTTGTTCAAGAAAGCCTTCCAAGTTTTTGTTTTATGGGTATAGTACATGCCAAACAAATTGCAAAGTAGCATAAATAAAAAAGAGAGAAGCGCTCAACCTGAGAACGAACAATAGCATGATAGCTTGTTCTATGGCTAGTTAACACCCAAAAGGCAGCCTATTTTTGCTCAACATGTGCCTTTTACAAAGAAGAACTTTTCTGAAGCATATCAGTCTGATCCTGACTTCACAGTACAGTCCAGCCCTGAAATACCAGACAATCCCTCTCTGAACGAGAGAAACAGCAAAACCCCAGACGTACGTTTTGGCCTATTGTGGGCCTCATCAGTGAGGTGCAGCCATATCCCTCTAGGCACAATGGACAACGGGTTCACGTCTGGATTCGAGCATCACACTTAGGGAGACTTCCCTAAGTGTCATAATTTGCATAAATAAAAAAGAGAGAAGCGCTCAACTTGAGAACGAACAATAGCATGATAGCTTGTTCTATGGCTAGTTACCACCCAAGAAGCAGCCTCTTTTTGCTCCACATGTGCCTTTCACAGAGAAGAACTTTCCTGAAGCATATAAGTCTGATCCTGACTTCACAGTACATTCCAGCCCCGAAATACCAGGCAATCCCTCTCTGAACAAGAGAAACAGCAAAACCCCAGACGTACATTTTGGCCTATTGTGGGCCTCATCAGCGAGGTGCAGCCATATCCCTCTAGGCACACTGAGCAACGGGTCCACGTCTGGATTCCCGCATCACACTTAGGGAGACTTCCCCAAGTGTCATAATTGGCATAAATAAAAAAGAGAGAAGCGCTCAACTTGAGAACAAACAATAGCATGATAGCTTGTTCTATGGCTAGTTACCACCCAAGAAGCAGCCTCTTTTTGCTCAACATGTGCCTTTCACAGAGATGAACTTTCCTGAAGCATATCAGTCTGCAAAGGAAACAGCTTGTGATACTGAATTACAACTTCTGGCAAAGTATTTGAGAGATGGCTGGCCAAGAACCGGCTGTGATGTGCAGCAATCATACATACTACGAGCGAAAGAACTGGATGTATTTTATGGGGTGAGAGAGTTCTGGTTCCTAACGGGCAACGGCAAGCTACGTTAAAACTCCTTCTTGAAGGACACCCAGGCATTGTCAGAATGAAACAGAAGGCTAGGGGTCATGTTTGGTGGCCTGCCATTGATAAGGACATTGAAAACTATGTTATGGCATGCAAAGGGTGTGTTCAAGCTCAAGGACAGCTTCCACTAGGAGCTGTACAACCATGGGACTGGCCTACTACTCCTTGGGAGAGACTACATTTGGACTTTGCTGGTCCTATTGATTGACATACTTCAAGGGACACTGAACCCAAATGCTGATTGGTGGATAAATTCATCCACCAATAAAAAAGTGCTGTCCAGAGTTCTGAGCATACGCTGTCGGCATTTATCATTGCACAAGCAGTTCTTGTGAATAAATATATGGAATTTAAAGGGAATTAAAAATGTCTGATATTTTGGGCAAGTTCTGCTCTGAAATTCCTGGTAGCAAAGGGGTTCTTCCCTTAGAAGAAAATATTACTTTTAATTTTATATAATGGACTACACAATGAGTTATTTTCTCTCTCTCTCTCTCATTACATTTATGATGGCAGGTTTCATACTTGTTTGAACTAAATAAAGTAAATCAAATTAAAAACCCCTAGAACCATACTATATTGCTCGTGCTTCCTGGGCATATGTGGATGACATCTAACTGAGGGCAAATTTCCTAAGTTCCTTAACAATACAAAAGCCAGAACATGTCTGCTTTTTTTCTTAGTGAAGAGGTTATTCCCTAATGCATCAAGCAGACAGAGATGCACCTATTTTAACTATTATTTACATCTTTTATCATATAATATACTTTTTCATGTTATTTATAACGTTGCTTTATTTATTTTTTTACTTTAACATATCTGTTTCAATATTTTTTATTGTGTGTTTATGAAGAAGTCGTACAGCGACGGCTATTAAGTTTCAAAATTGTGCTATTGTTTGCACATAACTGTGTTCTAACCCCTGAAAAGGAGTTCCACATATCATTAAAGGGATATAAAAGGCAAAAATGTTATTTGCAGCAGTACACAATTCAATATAGCATGAGAAATAGCTAAAATACCTACCTGAGGCTGTTTCGCTATTTTCTTCTGCTATAATCTAGCCCCCTTCCCAGCCCACAGTGGGACTTATTAACATAGTCCAATCATGGTGGAAAACCTGGGTGATCTCTCTCTCTCATGGTCCTTCCGGGTAGCTTCCTATAAGTATTGAATACATGTTTTTGTAGCTAAGTCATCATCTATGTCACTAAACTCTGATTACGTGAACAGAGTGGATTCCAATCCGCAACTACAGCAGGGAGGAGGAGTAGCGAGCGGAGCAGAGGGCAGATATAGTATCTCTAAGCAGTAAGTATGTACGAACCATCGCCTAGTAAAACAAGTATTATTTCTTACTGAAAATTATAGCTGTATAGTAGTTTTATTAAATTAACTATTTATCTACCCCCTAGACAATGAACATTCAGTAACATGGACATGTAAATTATTAAACACATAAATTATTGTATTTATCTAAGAAACATATTCAAAACAAAATACATGTTTTTATTTTAAAAAATGCTTTTAACCCCTTAATAACAACGACATACCCTGTACGTTGCTAGTCACTTTTGAGGCCATAATAGCGCGGGTCTCACTGCGAGAGGCAAGACTGCTCTATTATGCCCTCCCTCCCTCCTGCATTCCACTGGCGGTGAGACCGAGTTATCAAAAAAACAATCCCCTTCAAAGGTCAGCGATGTACGTCGCTGGTCAATAAGGGGTTAAAAAGGTATGTAGGGGCCGATTTATCAAAGCATCAATCGGCCCCAATGCATCTGTTTCCGCATGAGCCTTCAGTCTTGCCGGAAACAGGAGTTAAGAAGCAGCGGTCTTAAGACCACTGCTCCTTAACTCGTCCGCCACCTCTGAGGTGGCGAACAGCAATCAGCCCGATCGGATACGATAGGGTTGATTGACACCCCCTGCTCTGCAGGGGGCGGTATTGCACAAGCATTTTACAATCCGCTAAAAATTTGCAATCCGCTATAAATTTTAACGCCTTTTTTCTTTAACTCATGTTTACCTGCAATAGAAACTTCTTGTAAGTATTAATTTATAAAATCTGCATATATAGATTAGTGATGTCGCAAACCTAAAATTTTCGGTTCGCGAACGGCGGACTCGAACCGTGCGAACCGCCATTGAATTCAATAGGCAGGCGAACTTTAAAACCTACAAGGACTCTTTCTGGCCACAATAGTGATGGAAAAGTTGTTTCAAGGGTACTAACACCTGGACTGTGGCATGCTGGAGGGGGATCCCTGGCAAAACTCCCATGGAAAATTACATAGTTTATGCAGAGTCTGCTTTTAACCCATAATGGGCCTAAATCAACTAACATTCCCAAATTGTTTGCAATAACGTGCTTTAAAACATCAGTTATGATGTCGTATCTATCAGGTAGTGTAAGGGTTACGGCCGCATCACAGTGACAGAGCAAACTCCAAGTGTTACGCACCGCAATCAACTGCAAACAGTCCACTTGCACAACCACGAGATAGATAGATTTGATAGATAGATAGATAGATAGATAGATAGATAGATAGATACATAGATAACATAGCTCAATCGATGCAATATACATATGATTGATACACTGTACATAGCTCAATAGATGCAATATACATTCGATCGATACGAATTACATCGATCAATAGATGCAATATACATTTGATAGATACGAATGTTATCGAATCAAAGATGCAATATAAATTTTATAGATACGAATGACATCAACCAAAATATGTAATATACATTTTATAGATACGAATTACATTGATCAATAGATGCAATCTACATTTGATCGATACGTTTGATAGTTCGATCGATTTGGTATATAAATAAATGGATTTGAAATATATATAATTTCCCTGACAGAGTATAACAATAAGACATGTGGTCTGTGACCCGTGGTGTGTTAAGTAGTAATATTCTTAACATTTTACTACAACCTGTTACCCCCCCTATCAGATGAGGTCTATATGGCCTTCATTTGTGGAACCGGGAGATGGAAGAAGATGATTGTTCTGTCCTCCTACTTCAAATTTTTCAGAAACACAAGTGGCTGTCTCAAAACATCCCGGACAGAAGATAGATTGATAGATAGGATAGATAGATATACATAGATTGATAGTTAGATAGAATCGATAGAAGAGAAATAGATAGATTTGTTAGATATATAACAGTGAAAGGACACCATACCCCGTAGGAACGGTAAGCGCCACACTAGTGGAACTTTCTACTTGCTGTCGTTTAGTGTTGGCTGCAAGACGCCAGAGGGGAACGAGTCAAATCTAAAGACTGAGCTGGATTAGCGTTTTAAAGTGAGCGTGTGTAACAAGACGTCTATAGTAAGCAGCACCTGTATTATTATTCCTTTAAGGGGCAGTACCTAAGTTTAAGAGACTACATTATTTTGGTATTCCTTACCTTGGCCATAGTAAATAGGCTTATTAATTGTGTAACACTTATACAAAACTCACCAACAAATATATTGTGCTACAATGACAGAATCACAGGAAGGTTTTGTATTTACTGATTTGGAAGCGACCCTACAAGTTTATGATGAGGATATGGATAACATCTTATTAGAAAATGAGAACACTTTAGATGGGTTATTCTTCCAAATGGACGAATTAAGGAGGAAAGATATTAAACTGGATTTGGACATTAAGACTTTCCTTCTATATAAACGTCAAAAGAGGATCCCTAGAGGGCTTAGAATAAGGAAATTCCCCTCTTTCCTAGTACATGATATGGACTTTATTAGAAAATGGAACCAAATCTTGGATACATGTTCCTTTGCCTTGATGGAATTATTAATTGAGTTCAAAAAGGAACAAAGGAAGGAGTCTATTGACTTTATTAAAACAGTACAAAAAGATCTACAACAGTTCCAAAATGATAAAGACTTTAAATCCTATGATAACAAATTTGAAGCCAATATGGCAAAATTCACGAAAGATTTATGGGAATTTAAGAAACAGAAATTGGCAAGGGACAAGAGGGACTATGAGTTTAATAAAGTTTATAGATGGCAAAGTGGTGTGAGGGGTCATCGTCCTACTTCCAGTTTCCATAGAAACAAAGTAGATATCCAGCCAAAAAAAGGCAATGGCAAGAAAGTGCAATTTGCGGAGACGGAATACGACGTTGACACCTCAGACCACGATTCAAATGAGGAATTAATGATCACAGAATCAGTATCTGCATTAGATGTACCAATAGATAATAGTGACAATGTATCAAAAAACGACCAGCGCATAGGGACAAAAACAAAAATAAAAAAACCAGAAGGGGCAGTAGGGGGAGACGCAGACAGAAGAAAAGGAAGGGGAACCAGATATCAGACACAACACCAACAGAGGAAATACATATAAAAAATGTGGTAAACCTGTCTGACTATGATTTAACAGCCACAGAAATAGAGGTTATGGGACTAGGATTAGGGTTTGCACCCACAACTCACTTTGACCTGTTCGGCACTGTCCATGACGTTAATAAATTTGTAAGGAAACTTACTTTAAAAAACCATTTCAGCCAGGGCAGTGCCGAACAGGAACAAACAACGACAGCAGCTGCAGATCAAATTGAACATACAGTTGAATGTTTATCTGACACCCGTAATCTCCTTTTCAGTGAGCAATGTTCTGTATTAGATCTGACCACTATGCTTAATACTAATCTATCAGAACAACAAAAAGTGACCATTCCACACTTCAATGACAAAAAGCAAGTTTTATCCTGTTAATAGCAGAAGTCAAGGTATCGATGTGTTTCAACGCACTGTTGAACACAAGTTAAAACAATTATCAGATAAAATACAGAAAGTATTGGAAAAATGGTAAAAATAGGGAAAGGTACCTGCATAATCTTACTAAAGAACAAAATCTCGCCCTCAAATCCCTAAAAAACAACAAACAGATAGTGATTAAGGAATCAGACAAAGGGGGGAATGTTGTGATAATGAACCGTGGCTATTACACTAAGGAAGCCTATAGACAGCTAAATGAGGAAGCGGTTTACACTAAACTAACATTCAACCCCACAAATAAATTCAAAGACAAATTAGGGGACATCCTCACCCTAGGTAAACAAGTAGGAGCCTTCACAGAATCCTTTTTTGATACTTTATTACCATCCACACCTTATACACCAATTTTTTATTTTCTACCAAAGTTGCATAAGGATAATAAAGAGCCACCAGGCCGACCAATCATTTCAGGGGTGGGTTCACTCCTTGAACCCCTCTCTGAATTAGTAGATTCATATCTCCAACCTTTGGTTGTTAATTTGATGAGTTACGTTAAGGACTCTACAGATGTCCTTCAACGTCTAAGTAATCTTACATGGAAAGAGACATATTATCTAATGACAATTGATGTCACTGCATTATATACGTCCATTCCGCACCGCCAGGGGTTGGAGGCCTTGTCATATTTTTTGGATAACTTTTCTAGTTATAATAAAGACATTGTACATGTTTTGTTAACAGCAGTGGAATTTCTTTTAACACACAATTATTTTGTTTTTGAGGGACAATGCTACCTCCAGAGACGTGGAACGGCCATGGGGGGGTGGTGGGAGGCCGCCCACGTCTATGGAGATAGCAATCCCCACAAAGAACATATTATTTACTATGGTAGATATATTGACGACCTGCTGGTGGTGTGGGATGGAGATGTGGAACTTGCCAAAGATTTTGTTAAAAATATCAATGAAAATGATGTGAATCTTAAATTCACCTCACAGCTAAGTCTTGATCATATAGAATTTTTGGATGTTGACATCACAGTCAACATAGCACAAAAAACTATTAATACTTCAGTGTATAGAAAACCCACAGGGGGGAATACTATACTAAATTACAAATCTGGTCATCCTCAACATGTCAAGAGAGCTATCCCTAAGGGACAATTTATTAGAACCAAGAGACTCTGTTCAGACAGACAAACTTTTTTAATTCAATGTCAAATACTAGAGAATAGACTCTTGCAAAGAGACTATCCTCTACCCTTGTTGAGGAAAACCAAAGAAGAAGTGGAAAAAATTCCAAGGGACAATTTGTTGGTGTACAAACATAAAACTAACAAACAAAGCGGTACCAGACAAAACAAACAAAAAGAGGGTAAACTTGTGTTAAGTACTCCATACAGTTTAGACTACCACAAAATTTGTGATATTATTAAACAATCATTACCAATATTGGCCACTGATACAAATTTAGTACAGATAGCAACGGAGGGTTGCAGATATGTAGCAAGAAAAAGTAAGACTATTGGAAACATTATAGCACCCTCTGATCTTGCAAGTGCCAATACACGTACTTGGCTCCCACAAAGGTTTGGTTTTTTCAAATGCAGAACACAAAGGTGTAAAACCTGCAGACATGTAGTGGAAGGGGCAAACTTTACCTCCACATCAACAAATCGCACATATAATATTAGACACAACCTCAATTGTAAATCCAATCATGTGATTTACCTGCTGACCTGCAGGGGGTGTAATATACAATATGTCGGGAAAACCAAACGACTTGTCAGGGATAGAGCCCAGGAGCATGTCAGGGATATAGAAGACCCAGATATTTTCACTCCCGTAGCCAGACATTTCAAATCTGAACACTCGGGCAATGCTGCCCTTTTGTCCATACAGGCAATTGACCATGTTCCACCACACAAAAGGGGTGGTGATAGAATCCAAAGGCTGGATTATAAGGAAGCCCAATGGATTTTTCTACTCAATACTAGACATCCATATGGCATTAACAAAGAAAGCAATGTCAATCTTTTCATCTAAATTTAAGAATTATATTCTCATTTGGTTACGCCTAGGTGATACCCTGTAAAATTATGCAACTCTTAAAACCTAGCAGTGTATATAGTCTATAATAGTGAAACATAACTTATCATCAAAATATAACACAATAATCTAGGGCTTAATATAAGGGGACTACACTATTGGTATACTAGGATAATTTGCATTCTCACACTTAGGATTTTGTCCTTATTTGTATTCCCCTCTTTAAATCCACATAGGGTACTTCTAATATTAGACAGTAAAAGAATAAGTTAAGAAGACATATAAATTTACATATATATGTATTCGTCCTAAGCACTTTCTAATTAAGTAAGTTTAGATTTCTATTGAATATTTGTTGTCTTACATACTATTGTGCTTAGAATCTAGCTGTTTGGAATCCCTCTTAGTACCCTATGTTATTCTGTCATTAGTTTAGCCTAACATACTCAATTTAACAGGACAATAAGGGGTTAATATTTGTTTTTAATCAATGTGTGTTGTTCCTTTAAATAGGAGTAACAGTGGCAGCAATCACATAGCAGTGAACAAGTGTGCTGAGGACACACGAAACATGTCTGCTGTGCTGCACTGTTACCCCTTTTGTCAGTGTATGCTTTCATTTTGAGCTACGGCTCGATTTGTTTTTAGTGTTACACAATAAAGCCTTTTTTACTTTTACATCATATTTGTACTGTCCCTTTTACTCACTGGACTGAGTAGGTTCGTAGCCCTGCAGCCGTTTTACCTTTTTGTATTTAGATATATAATTACCCTGATTAAGTCTAATAATTAAACATGTGTTCTTGGACCCAACTAGGTTGTGTTAAGTAGTACTATTCTTCGCACTTTCAGCCCTGTAACTCCCCCTATTGGTGGAGGTCTATATGGCGGTTATGATTACCCTGACAAAGTATAACAACAAGACACGCGGTCTGGGACCCATGGTAATTTTGTTGTGTTAAGTAAAACTTTTCTTATCACTTGAATCCCTCTTACCCCCCCTTTTGTTGGAGCTCTATATGGCCTGCATGATTAGCCTGAAAAAGTATAATAATAAAACATCTGGTCTTGGAACCATGGTAATTAGGTTGTGTTTAAGTAGTACTATTCTTATAACTGTAATCCCTGTTACTCCCCCTATCAAGGGACGTCTATATGGCCTGCATGATTACCCTGACAAAGTATAACATCAAGACACACGGTGTTGGACCAATGATAACTAGCTTGTGTTAATTAGTACTTTTCTTAGCACTTTAATCCCTGTTACCCCCCCCCCCCCTATCGGGGGTGGTCTATATGGCCTGCCTGATTACCCTGAAAAAATATAATAATAAGACATGCGGTCTGGTACCCATTTTAACTAGGTTGTGTTTTAAGTACTACCATTCTTAGCACTTTAATCTCTGTAACTCCCCCTATTTGGTGAGGTCTATACGGCCTGGATGATTACCCATACAAAATATAATAATAATACATCTGCTCTTGGTCTGCGACCCATGGTAACTATGTTGTGTTAATTAGTAATGTCCTTAGCATTTTAATAGCTGTTACTCATACTCACCCTATCGGTGGAGGCCTATATGGCCTGCATGATTACCCTTCAGTCTTCATAAGGCCCTTCATTGGTTGTATTTTTGTAGTTCTGTTCTTATTAGTTAAATAGCTGATACAACACCGAATGGTGGCAGCTCTATATGGCCTGTATGATTAGCCGCACCCAAAACAAAAATAAAGCCAAGCGGTCTTGGATTAACACCCATGGCTAACTCGGTTGTTTCAAGTAGTACTATTCTTAGCACTTTCATCTCATCCCTGTTACTTCCAGGACTCTCAGTGGTGGTCTACATGGCCATCATGATTAGCCTAACCAAATACTACAATCCAACCTTGGCTCAGTCTTCATAAGGCCCTTCATTGGCTGTATTTTGGTAGTACTATTCTTATTAGTTTAATACCTGATACAACAACTCTCGGTGGTGGTCTACATGGCCATCATGATTACCCTCACCAAAATATAACAACAATACGTGCGTGCAGGGAACCATGGTAAGGTTACTTCCTTTCGCAAAATCGAGTATAACAGTTGCAGGCAGAGGTTCTGACCCTGCATTATGGCTGCACCTCTCCCTAAAAGAGGCATGCGTTACAGAGTCTGTGGGCATGTATACAAAGAGCTGGCCTGCCTAAAAAGAGGAGCAAGGCTGTACAGGTTGTTCTCCTTCAGCCGTTTTATACGCTGTCCCACGGCCACGACCCTCAACAACCACAACAGAATGAAACACCACATATGCCATCCTTTTGAACAACAGAGTACAGGTATGGCATTGATTTTAGTTACACAGCGATATTTATTATGAACCGTGAAATTGAAAACAAAAACATGATTGGACACCCAGTACAGTACAGGTCGTTCTCCTTCGGCCTTTTTAGAATAGTGTTCCGGACCCCCAACAAAAACAACAGCAGGAAAGAGGACTAGTTGGCAATACGGTCTGGCACAAAAGGCTGGCAGGCAGGAGGTAAATGCAATTCAAGGACACTAGGAGACTGAATACTGACAGTCAAAACAGTGATGATTGACAATTTTTGCAATACTGTTAAAAGAAATATGATTGCTGGCAATAATTGGCTAGGTGGGCCTGGCACACAGCAGGCTGCAAGGCAGGAGGAAAGTGCAATTCAATGGCACGAGCAAACTGAGGATTCAGAACAACTATTACCCAAAATTTAAATTTTTAATTATTAAGAATACTGTGACAACAAATATGATTGGTGTAAATATTTTGAAAGTAGGCCTGGCACACAGGCTTGGAAGGCAGTAGAAAAGTGCAATTCAATGGCACGAGCAAACTGAGGATTAAGATCAACAATCAAATTTTTTTTAATTTTAATTAGTAACTATACTGTGACAACAATTATGATTGGTGTAAATAGTTGGCAAGACTGCCTGGCACAAAAGGCAGGCAGGAGGTAAATGCAATTCAAGGACACTAGGAGACTAAATACTGACAGTCAAAACAGTGATGATTGACAATTTTTGCAATACTGTTAAAAGAAATATGATTGCTGGCAATAATTGGCTAGGTGGGCCTGGCACACAGCAGGCTGCAAGGCAGGAGGAAAGTGTAATTCAATGGCACGAACAAACTGAGGATTCAGAACAACTATTACCAAAAATTTTAATTTTTAATTATTAAGAATACTGTGACAACAAATATGATTGGTGTAAATATTTTTAAAGTAGGCCTGGCACACAGGCTTGGAAGGCAGTAGAAAAGTGCAATTCTATGGCACGAGCAAACTGAGGATTAAGATCAACAATCAAGAATTTTTTAATTTTAATTAGTAACTATACTGTGACAACAATTATGATTGGTGTAAATAGTTGGCAAGATGGCCTGGCAGAAAAGGCTGGCAGGCAGGAGGTAAATGCAATTCAAGGACACTAAGATACTGAATACTGACAGTCAAAACAGTGATGATTGACAATTTTTGCAAAACTGTTAAAAGAAATATGATTGCTGGCAATAATTGGCTAGGTGGGCCTGGCACACAGCAGGCTGCAAGGCAGGAGGAAAGTGCAATTCAATGGCATGAGCAAACTGAGGATTCAGAACAACTATTACCCAAAATTTAAATTTTTAATTATTAAGAATACTGTGACAACAAATATGATTGGTGTAAATATTTTGAAAGTAGGCCTGGCACACAGGCTTGGAAGGCAGTAGAAAAGTGCAATTCAATGGCACGAGCAAACTGAGGATTAAGATCAACAATCAAATTGTTTTTAATTTTAATTAGTAACTATACTGTGACAACAATTATGATTGGTGTAAATAGTTGGCAAGACTGCCTGGCACAAAAGGCAGGCAGGAGGTAAATGCAATTCAAGGACACTAGGAGACTAAATACTGACAGTCAAAACAGTGATGATTGACAATTTTTGCAATACTGTTAAAAGAAATATGATTGCTGGCAATAATTGGCTAGGTGGGCCTGGCACACAGCAGGCTGCAAGGCAGGAGGAAAGTGTAATTCAATGGCACGAACAAACTGAGGATTCAGAACAACTATTACCAAAAATTTTAATTTTTAATTATTAAGAATACTGTGACAACAAATATGATTGGTGTAAATATTTTTAAAGTAGGCCTGGCACACAGGCTTGGAAGGCAGTAGAAAAGTGCAATTCTATGGCACGAGCAAACTGAGGATTAAGATCAACAATCAAGAATTTTTTAATTTTAATTAGTAACTATACTGTGACAACAATTATGATTGGTGTAAATAGTTGGCAAGATGGCCTGGCACAAAAGGCTGGCAGGCAGGAGGTAAATGCAATTCAAGGACACTAGGATACTGAATACTGACAGTCAAAACAGTGATGATTGACAATTTTTGCAATACTGTTAAAAGAAATATGATTGCTGGTAATAATTGGCTAGGTGGGCCTGGCAAACAGCAGGCTGCAAGGCAGGAGGAAAGTGCAATTCAATGGCACGAGCAAACTGAGGATTCAGAACAACTATTACCAAAAATTTTAATTTTTAATTATTAAGAATACTGTGACAACAAATATGATTGGTGTAAATATTTTGAAAGTAGGCCTGGCACACAAGCTTGGAAGGCAGTAGAAAAGTGCAATTCAATGGCACGAGCAAACTGAGGATTAAGATCAACAATCAAAATTTTTTTAATTTTAATTAGTAACTATACTGTGACAACAATTATGATTGGTGTAAATAGTTGGCTAGACGGCCTGGCACAAAAGGCTGGCAGGCAGGAGGTAAATGCAATTCAATGGCACTAGGAGACTGAATATTTGCAGTCCAAAAAATTATGATTTTTATTTTTTTATATACTGTTACAAGAATTATGATTGGTTCCACTAATTGGCTAGTTGGGCCTGGAAAACACGCTGGCAGGCAGTAGGAAAGTGCAATTCAATGGCACGAGCAAACTGAGGAATCACAAGCGATCAATTTGGAATTTTAAAGATTAACAATACTTTTAAAAACTAGGATTGGTGGCACTAATTGGCTAGTTTGTGCCTGGCACACAGGCTGCCAGGCAGGAGGAAACTGCAATTCAATGGCACTAGTAGACTAAATATTTGAAGTACAAAAAATTATGATTTTTAATTTTTTGGATACTGTTACAAGAATTATGATTGGTGCCACTAATTGGCTAGTTGGGCCTGGCCCACAGGCTGGCAGATATGAGTCGTGGATGGTAGGTAGGGCAGCAATTTAACACAGTATGCTGTGTAAGTGACAAAAACACAGGCCTGATAGAAAATTAAGTTAGATTACACTAGCAAAATATTTTAAAATTTTAGATTTTAATATTAAAATTATGTGAAGAAGTGCAATGTTCATATGAGTGGTCGCACTGGCTGGCTGCTACGTAGGGCAGCAATTAACAACAGTATGCTGTGTAAGTCAGATAGACAGTTAGACACAGGCCTGATAGAAAATAAAATTAGATTACACTAGCATAATGATTTAAAGACTTTTTTGGGGAATTTAAAGAAAAAGGATAAGCACATACATATGAGTCGTGGCTGATAGCCTTGGAAGGGCAGCTATTAAAAACAGTAGGCTCTGTAAGTCAGATACACACATGCCTGATAGAAAATACTATTAGATTACACTAGAAAAATGATTTAAATTATTTTTTTGGGGGGGAAATTAAAAAAAGGTTAAACACATATGAGTCGTGGCTCATAGACTAGGGAGGGCAGCAAGTAAACACAGTAGGCTCTGTATGTCAGCAAAACACACAGGCCTGATAGAAAATTATATTAGATTACACTATCAAACAAATTTAAACTTTTTTTTTTTTATATATTTAAATTAAGGTGAAGAAGATATGAGTGCTGGGTGGCTGCCTGGCACAGACCAATTAACCAAAAGACTGAAAAAAAATGAGGTATATTAATGCCGAGTGAGCCTGACAGACACAGGCCTGATAGTAAATGTAATTAGATTACACTAGCAAAATATTTTTAATTTTTTTTTTAATTTAAAATAATGTTATAAACAGATATTAACACTGGTGGCTGGCACAGAGCAATGAACCAGAGTATATGCTGTGTGACACAGGCCTGATAGAAAATGAAAAAAAATTACACTAGCAAAATAATTAAAATTTTTGGTTAGTTAAATTTAAACTAATGTTGTTAGGGAGATATCAGTGGTGGCAGTGATCACAGCATATGCTGTGAGCCTTAAACACACAGCCTGAAAGCCAGGCAAATGCTAATAAAAAAAAAACGAAAAAAAACAAAAAACAGCATGAAATATAGCCCTAAAAAGGGCTTTTTGGGGTGCTGTGCTTGCAGCAGAGATGAGTGGAGTCCTTCTGGACTGTAGTGGACACTAAATACACTAGCCTAGCTATGTTTTTCCTATTAATGTCAGGACCAAAAACACAACACGTCCTCTCATTAAGAAAGCAAGGTCGTTATGAGTCTAAAATGGTGGATTCCGAGTAGCTGGGAGGGTCTGTGAGGGAGTGTCTGATGTTGATTGGCTCTAATGTGTCAGACGGCTGTGACATACAGGGTCAAAGTTTCCTCAATGATGACACATAGGGGCGGATCACCATGTGTTTGCCCACAAACGCGAACGCGAACAAGCTATGTTCGCTGTGAACCGTTTGCGGGCGAACAGTTCGGGATATCACTAATATAGATATTTCATCTCCAAAAAAGTGAGCAAAAAAAACAAAGGACAAGTGGTTCATTATCATTTTGATTTGAGTTCTCAAATACTTTTTTATTATCTATAATATATACATATGCAACCAGTGTCACAATTATATGCAATCACGAGTTTAAAACTGCAGCTCAAGAAATAAGTGACTGAAGTAAAAAAACTATTTCTATTTCTTTCAGTTCTGCTTTCAACTTGTGACTGCCAATGTGCGCGCAAGCTGTAAATTATTTACTTTGACCTGAGCAATGTTATTATGCTCACAAAGTGCTGACCCATATAGGGCTCAATTTATCAAGCCTTCTCCTGTTCTTTGACTGCAGGTTCTCACATGTATTTATGAAGCAGCGGTCATCAGACCACTGCTCACCTTAGGTGGAGAACTTCAATCTCCCAGGTCTCGTCCGACCGGGGAGATTAACAGCTCCTGACCGCGTATGATTGGCTGTGCTCAAGCAGGGGATGGCGTTGCACAAGAGTGCAAAATATCTCTCTGGTGCAATGCTGAATTCCACCAACGGAATTCTGTCCGCCAGAGGCGAGCTGCGGCAGACAGGGTCCTGTCTGCCATAGCTTGATAAATCGATCCCATAAAGATCACGCTGTGAAATGACAGAAACCTGGTGAGAACATGATATCTATGCGCATGTGCTATTTCCTTCCGCAGACCTGGCAGAGTCTTCAGGTATATCAGTGTCCATGCGTGAGCAAATATATTTGACTGTGCATGCATTATTGTTGTGCTTGCAACATTTCAATATGTAAATGTCAGTATATGGCCGGGTTATAACACAATATATTTAATAATTATTCTTTATAACAAACCCCCAATAAAATGCATATACAAAACAATTAAAATTAATATAAATTCCTAAATTCTTTATATTAGTTAAAGTTATAAACACATTGAATTATATTTATAGCAACCAGATAGGAATCAAACTATACAAGCTTAAACTGTTACAATATTATTTACAAAGCAAAACAAATGTACCTTTAGAATTATCCTTATTCACAATTGAATTGCATCACATCACCACAATGAAATACCAAAGTATGGGCCACTAACTTTCAAACCAGTAGAATTAAGCTACTTAGCCTACAATTGATCTGTTATAACTCCAATTAAAAACATCAGAAATTATATATTTTATTAGTGCAAACAACCAAATTATATGCCAAGTTAACTGAGCTGAAATAAATTACTTAGCATACAAAAGACTAGCTTAAAACTACACAGGACTGTGAATATGAGTTTAAAATACAAAGTTTCTTTTAAATTTACTAACTGTAATTAGACTGAAGCAGCAATGACTGTATTTGCTTTAAAATATTAAAAATATAGAACAGTCATACATCACCACACAAATCAATTCAGTATTCCAGTCTTTTCCAAATAGATTCAGATCACATCATATGAAGAAAGGTTATTGCATAGATCAAGAAGGGAGTCTCAGATTTTGCTTAAAGTGATTGTGTCCCAAATATGGCAGCCAGTTATTCAATCACAAGTTTCAGCAGACAAAAGACCACCCTTCTATCTCATTTTGCATGAGGCTATATCATGTGATATACCACACCCTTTTTTATTCTTATTGTAATCATTGGTGATTATTTGGAAATGCCCCACGGAAGCTTGTCTTGATTGGCCCTTTGGATGCTTAGCATTGATTGGTTATTTGGGAGACGCCTCCCTGATTGGCTCACCTGGCTCTGCATGTGTTCCAATAGTTAATTTATTTGGCTGTCATACCAGTTTTAATCCCCTAGGGGGCAGCAGACAACCGCAAATGCAGTTGGCATCCATCAATTATTGCCACAGTTCAATACATCCTTATAAAGTGATTATTTAAACTACTTTAATTTCTTGTATTAATCATTTACAATTTTTTTATTTTTTTTTTAGAATAATTTTTTTATTAAGGTTCTTAGTCATACACAATAATAAGAATTACATTGCATAGAGTATTTCAAAAAAATAAAATTACATAAGTATGATCAAAACTCTTACTTGAAAATATATACAGTATGAAACCTCATATTTTAGAATTTAGGGCTAGGAATACTTATACCAAGCAAAGTTCCACTTTACTAGCTGATCTAATGGGCCACAACATGTACTTATGAACAATGAACATATCTGTATTACCATCTAATAAGAAAAATAAGAGTAAAAAGGAAAAAAAGAACATTGCACACATCACATTACAGTTCTCTTTAGGTCAGCACCACTCCTCTATTTTAAATACTGCAGAGCAAACATATCTATTACAGACTTAGAAGTTTCTGCTCTAGTTAGTGTGCTTGTTAAAAAGCTATGAAACTTACTAGCTCAGTCTAGACTACTTATTAAATAAAGCTAATGTAAGCAGGAGTATATGTCAGTGAAGCTCTCCTAAACAAACATAGTGAAACATACATTATTGGGCAAGGTTAACAGGCTGCTCCTACACATATTAAACTGCTCTAATCAGGACTAGTAAGAATATAAAACCTCCTGCACTGTGCAAACATATAAGCAGAAACTGCCTTAGGTAAGCAAATAAAATGTACAATATACCCAAGGGCGAGTGCTAATGAACAGTGTTGTGTCCTGTAGTTAATATATGTTTAGACCAGAACTAGTACTTTTTGCTTATGGGCAAGTTATAGTGCCATCTTTAGATAAACATTCCTATATGTACAGTCTAAATGAGCTGGTTCAAATCAACTTATGTAACATGAAGGTAACAGTACTTCTCTAGGCAGGACAAAGCAAGTGACTTTGTACATAGCAAACGGTAAAATGCTGAATATAGATAGAAAAGTTCTGAGGCTTTGGAGTTTGTACTCGTCTGTGAACTTCAGACCATCAGGTCGTCATTAACAGTTCCATAATAAAGAACAGTATATTAGAAAGTCTCCTTAGAATGATTTTGAAGAGCATTCCGGGGCAAATAAATTTTGCAGCCTTATCCCACACCTACTCTCCTCATCTTATGGTCAGATAAAGTAGTGAGCTGCCGACCACAGAGCCGGGGGTAAGCCCAAGAGTCACTCTCAGTTACTCCATCTCTGGTTAGGAACCGCTCACTCCTGGTCACGTAGCTCAAGTCCCCATCTGCATACCACATCGCATTAAGCTGGGGCAGAAAGCCGTAGCTTCCGCTGTACATGACTTCTGCGTAGTCTCTCCGGTCCTCTAAGACAACCAAACTCCGCTCACCGGGATCGGCTTCCTCTTCCATGGTATGCACCGGGAGCTGAGATGGCTTAGCTGAAGCTTGGGATGAGGCAGGAGCAGAGTCAGCCCAAGGTAATGACTCACCAATAGTAGTGTGGTGTTGCTCCTCCGAATGCATCTCTGACTGCATGGGGTGTTGCAGGAGTTCTCGTTCCGGCACGCTTATCGGCTGATGTTCCCCTGAATACGCTCCAATACTCTGAAGGATCTCCATCTCAAAGTTATTAAATAAAGCCAGCAACTTTAAGGATAAGGTGTCTGTAGTGAATTTAGAATGTTCCATGTTAGACTTATGTAAGTCAAAATATACTGCGCTCACACGAAAATGAAAGCAGGTTAAAAGTATACAGCTTTTATTGCTGTTCCTCCTGTTGTTGCAGGAAAATGGGGAGAGTGCGATGAAGGCTCAGGCCGTTAGTTAGCCTCCGCTACGCACATCATCAATTAAGGTCTTACAGGCTAAATCTCATCATAGAATGAATATCAAATTGCTCCACATTTGTTAAACTTCCCAGAGTAAAGTTGTTGTAGTTAGAAGACGGATCTAAGGAGCGGAAAATAGCGGATTCCCCAGCTCCTGTCATTAGCCTTGAAAGAAAGCAGCCATCTTAGCCACTGTTCAGACACGCCCCCCAATCATTTACAATTTTAATTATAGATGGGATAATATAATGTCATTTTTCTGACTATTCCAATACCAAATACAAGCATGTTTCTAGCGATCATACCAATAAGCAATTATACTGTCAATCATTTGCTCTCCTCAGAATCATAGCATTTAACATCCTGGCATTATATTCATACAAACACAGCATATTTCACATTCCTAATAATTTTTGAGTACACAGATCCATTTTTATGTCTAATATTCATAGGACATCTTGCTGTCTGTAAAATGAAGAAACAAATGTTAGCATTTTGAAACAAACATTTATACATCTACCATACAGCTATTCATTAATTTCAGTATACACTTATCTAATATGTCTAATATGTTAGGCATTTCCTCTCACTTATCTAAAATGTCTAATAAGTTAGGCATTTCCTCTCAGGATATACTGTATATATATATATATATATATATATATATATATATATATATATGTATCTATATATCTATATATATATATATATATATATTTATACAGTCTGAGAATCAATTATACTTGAAATTTAAACCAAGTTGTACTTAAAAAATTAATTTTAAAGCTACAATACAAATGTGTTTCTGTTTGGTTCAGTACAGGTTTATCTGAGGCTCAGGGGAAATTAACATTTCTGTGCTTATTACTGTATTCTCAGAATTTCTGTTTGTTACCTCCTACCGGGCTGTAAGCTTCAAAGCTAAACCTTTTGTTGTCAGATGCTCTGTTAATCAGGAGAAATGTATCTTATGTCTGATCATAGATTTGCAATACACAGCCATATATCTCTTTGAAATAACTGCCTGATCTTTGAAATGACTGCCTGAACTAAGTAGACCAAATGTTTTCTTTTAAATCCTTAGATGTCTAAGGTAGAGAGGGGGGTCTGTTGCAGTTACAGTCTCACCAATAAATGAATCATTTGGTGTTTACAACCATATATATATTAAATTATATATATATATATATATATATACAGGGAGTGCAGAATTATTAGGCAAGTTGTATTTTTGAGGATTAATTTTATTATTGAACAACAACCATGTTCTCAATGAACCCAAAAAACTCATTAATATCAAAGCTGAATAGTTTTGGAAGTAGTTTTTAGTTTGTTTTTAGTTATAGCTATTTTAGGGGGATATCTGTGTGTGCAGGTGACTAT
The DNA here is from genome assembly GCF_027579735.1 of Bombina bombina. Lineage (NCBI taxonomy): Eukaryota > Metazoa > Chordata > Amphibia > Anura > Bombinatoridae > Bombina > Bombina bombina. Next base: position 986,130,757 of record NC_069503.1, read on the forward strand.
TACTGTGCATAATTATTAGGCAACTTAACAAAAAACAAATATATACCCATTTCAATTATTTATTTTTACCAGTGAAACCAATATAACATCTCAACATTCACAAATATACATTTCTGACATTCAAAAACAAAACAAAAACAAATCAGTGACCAATATAGCCACCTTTCTTTGCAAGGACACTCAAAAGCCTGCCATCCATGGATTCTGTGTTTTGATCTGTTCACCATCAACATTGCGTGCAGCAGCAACCACAGCCTCCCAGACACTGTTCAGAGAGGTGTACTGTTTTCCCTCCTTGTAAATCTCACATTTGATGATGGACCACAGGTTCTCAATGGGGTTCAGATCAGGTGAACAAGGAGGCCATGTCATTAGATTTTCTTCTTTTATACCCTTTCTTGCCAGCCACGCTGTGGAGTACTTGGACGCGTGTGATGGAGCATTGTCCTGCATGAAAATCATGTTTTTCTTGAAGGATGCAGACTTCTTCCTGTACCACTGCTTGAAGAAGGTGTCTTCCAGAAACTGGCAGTAGGACTGGGAGTTGAGCTTGACTCCATCCTCAACCCGAAAAGGCCCCACAAGCTCATCTTTTATGATACCAGTTCAAACCAGTACTCCACCTCCACCTTGCTGTCGTCTGAGTCGGACTGGAGCTCTCTGCCCTTTACCAATCCAGCCACGGCCCATCCATCTGGCCCATCAAGACTCACTCTCATTTCATCAGTCCATAAAACCTTAGAAAAATCAGTCTTGAGATATTTCTTGGCCCAGTCTTGACGTTTCAGCTTGTGTGTCTTGTTCAGTGGTGGTCGTCTTTCAGCCTTTCTTACCTTGGCCATGTCTCTGAGTATTGCACACCTTGTGCTTTTGGGCACTCCAGTGATGTTGCAGCTCTGAAATATGGCCAAACTGGTGGCAAGTGGCATCTTGGCAGCTGCACGCTTGACTTTTCTCAGTTCATGGGCAGTTATTTTGCGCCTTGGTTTTTCCACACGCTTCTTGCGACCCTGTTGACTATTTTGAATGAAACGCTTGATTGTTCGATGATCACGCTTCAGAAGCTTTGCAATTTTAAGAGTGCTGCATCCCTCTGCAAGATATCTCACTATTTTTGACTTTTCTGAGCCTGTTAAGTCCTTCTTTTGACCCATTTTGCCAAAGGAAAGGATGTTGCCTAATAATTATGCACACCTGATATAGGGTGTTGATGTCATTAGACCACACCCCTTCTCATTACAGAGATGCACATCACCTAATATGCTTAATTGGTAGTAGGCTTTCGAGCCTATACAGCTTGGAGTAAGACAACATGCATAAAGAGGATGATGTGGTCAAAATACTCATTTGCCTAAAAATTCTGCACTCCCTGTATATATATATATATATATATATATAATTTAATAACACTCACAGATACCCTGCCATAAATAAATGCTAATTTATTCAATTATTACAATCCGAGTCTGACAGCCCTTTTCTGGGGGCTGTCCTTCGTGACGTCATTTTTGAAATAAGAAATGATCATTTACAGTATATTACTTACAAGCTTTGTTTTAAAAAAAAAAATGAGTATGTTTTACTTGTATAATAATTATAAATTGATGTGTATGTTTTGTTGATCTAATTAGGAGCACAGTTTTATAATCCTTTAAAGTCTGTGCTACAGAAGCAATGCACTACAGAAACCAAGCTGAGCACATCTGGTAAACTAATGACAAGGGGCATATATATGTAACCACCAATCACTAGCTAGCTCCCAGCAGTACATTTTAGCTCCTGAGCCTACCTATATATGCTTTTTAACAAAGGACACCAAATAGAAAAAGGTACATTTGATAATAGAAGTAAATTAAAAAAATATATTAAAATTGCATGTTCTATCTGGATCACAAAAGTTTAATTTTTTTTTTTTTTTTTTATATTTTATATTTTTATTGAGGTAAAAATATCTTTAACAACATAGTCATATCTGAAAAAAAACAAAAAACAAAACAAAACACAATTTTCATTACAATACATCATATGGAAACCAGTACATAACACAGCGACATGACATGATATTCTGATAACCTCGTTTTTGATTTTGTTGGTTCGCAATGTCCTCCAGACAAACTGTCTCCTTAAGAGACCAGAAGTGCGAACTGCCGCTGAGGACACATCAGGAAAGTTTACATCAAAAAGTCCAGTGACAGTGTGGAGATAGTAGCGGTCAACTTTGGGAATCAATAGTAATGTCAATACTAACAAGTGTAGGAAAACACCTTAATTACTATCAAATAACGTCAATTAACATCAAACAGGTACACAGATAAAAATGTTGTACTGTAACAGACCTCTGTTGCCACTTATACATATTCACTGATTACAATGAGCGTTGGTAATAACATATAGAATAGCATTACTAGATCCTGCAGAACCTAACACGGCTCAGAGGCTACTTAACTCTGCCAAAAAGGAATGCGGAGGAGGAGGTAATGAACCCTTACCGCATAGGGATATTGAAATAGGGGGGGGGGGTTATTCAAAGAATAGTGCACTCCTTCAATGTTGGCTTACTCGCTTACATGACTATACCGGAGCATGGGGGGAATAAGGAATATCCAGGAACGCAGTACTTGACAATCAAATGAATATACAAAGGATACATGTGAAGGAATATATATGCTCGTCTCCTATAGTTATCATTAACCTCACTGTTGGTTTTACATAAAAGCGTTCTGGGCTTTAAGAGTTATTCAAAATTAATATCTAGTATAACCCTGCATAACTGGGGACCACTACGCTGTAGTCAAGCAAATACATTATCATTAGCGCTTGCTGCTTTTTTTTCTAGTTCTAGGTTCAGGGCCAGGGCAATATCCCTAAGGTACCACATACTCTAAGATAGGCGTTTTTTGGAGTTCTTCATGAAAAACCAGGGGTCAGCCAGCAAGACACAGGTCTTCCAGACATAACTCTTTACTGGGAAACACACTGATGAGTGATATGCATGCGTGCACCTTTATTCTACTTGTTGTATAGGGCATAAGACTCCCATACGATTATTGTTTAACTAGCTAAGCAGGCTACATATTTGTGACATAGCATGTAGCATGCACTCTCATCAAAATTGAGATGGTACTCCCTGACCCATATTCTGCACTATGATAACTGACAGAAACTCTCATGTTAAGGAGGAAGGAAGCACATATCTATCATAAAGGAAAACAGTGGGGGGGGGGGAGAGGGGGGGGACACAGATTGAAAGCAAACTCAGTTTCTAGTGAAAGTTGTATGGGGGCTAGGATGGTATTGCATCTATGGAGACATACTAGAACATACAGTAGCAAAAACTTTCCTAATAAAAGTTCCCCATAGTGAAGAACATAATCTATTGTGAACAGGGCATATATAACTGAAAAACATGGTAATAATAAACAACACAGTTATAGAGCATAAGAGCATAATCAGTGTAAATAAGCAAATACAGTGTGGGCAGAGAGACAAAGCTTAAGATCGTACTAGTATTAGTCTGTGAATTATGATAATGTTAATATAGTATAGTCAAAATAATACAATGGCAGGTAAGTAGGAATACGCAACAGTCCTCAACAGAATATCCGACACTTAGTCTTCATACTCACAGCCATTCTGTAGCCGTCATAGAGGGAATGCTACAGGGCAGAAGAGCCGTAACCTTAGTGGCTCTAACTCGCTCAGTAGCGCTGCCCTACCATCTAGTAGTCCTGATCACCCTGTCTGCATGCAGGTGAGGCCTCCGCACCAAAGGCGAGACTCCCAAAGATGCTGTTCCTCCATTAGTGGCTCCTCCATCACTCTTATTCTGGGTGTATTTAGGGCTCCACAGTAACCAGTGGATCCAGCTCTCCTGCGGGGAACCCAGAGAACACTTGGACACTCCCCGGCATTTTCCTGTTTTGGAGGGTTTGCCCTCTCACGATCCATACCCTCGGAGGATTCTGTATCCATTAGTGATCCCATGATCAGTCCTCTGGGGGTCTGCCAAATGCCGGCCATATCCTCCTTGTTGTCGGCTGAAGCCAGAGGTACTGCACGATTGTTCCTCACTGTAGAAATAGACTCGTCTTCTCCTGCGTGCATATCCATGGGCGCTTCACCCCTCCGCTCAGCGACCGTAGTAAGTGTCGCTGAATTAAACATGGCTGCTGTCTTACTCACATCTTGTAGCTTAGATGCGAGGCGGTCAAATCTCTGAAGTATTTTTTGCTCAAAGTCCAGCAGCAGCAGGCGTATAGCGCCACTAGTCACCTCCATCCTCCAGTCTTTATACCCCTCGGTACTTTATAGATGCTAGACGTTTAAAGGTAATGGCTCCACTCTATCTAGGCCTATACATGAGCCGGAAAATGGCCGCTTCATGGGTCACCAAGTAGTTTTATCAGGCAGAATTTTACCTCCAGAGCACAGCTTTAGTAGTTTCTCTGTCCCTGCTCTGATATAGGAGTCTGGAAATTCTCCGGATCTGTCCTTTATAATACCTCCGGTCACCCCAATCCTTCACGTCTCCTCAGAGTAGAATGAAAAGGGATCCAAAGTCCGTTCCTAATGTATTATAAAGAAGCCCAAGCTCCATTCCTATAAAATATCCCTTTTAATGACATATAAGGACAAATTAGCTGTTTTCAAACGGTTTTTATGAAAAAAACTAGCAGGAGCTCTGTTGTAGTGCGATTTCTCTCCTCTCAGGCTAGCTCCGCCCCCCACAAAAGTTTAATTTTTACTTTCATGTCACTTTAAAAATCTTTTAATCTTAGTTTGTATGTAATATTTAACATTCCTTTAATTATAATACACTTTCAATGTTTTGTAGTTGACGTGGAATAAATTCTGAGGACAGTGGATGAACCCTCTGTGGAGCCTCTGGGACAGGCTGTATGGCAAATGTTCTGTCTATCAGTTAAAAAAAAAGTAAGGTTTATTCACCTGTTAAACACTTAAAAAATATATATATATATATATGTATTCTTTTTTTTTTTTTTTTTATATAAATTTTTATTGAGGTTGTGTGAAAACAATACAACGTATATGAGACATCATATCCTTGCAACAAACATAAATGGTACATTTCAAGTTGACAACTTTTGCAAAGATAGAAAGATACAATTCTCCATATAAATAATCCTATAGAAAAAAAAAACAACTGGAACCTCTTTTTCTTTTCACAGACTAAAATTAGCCATTTGAGTGGTCATGGTAGGATCTGTAGGCTGAGAGTAGGTTGATAATAAGTAGTTGAAATGATAGCAAGAATGAGAATATCATTTTGCGGTGTAAATTATATGGTAGAATATGTAAATATATTGCGCTAGATACCCGAGCAATCCTGTTACACTAGGTATGAAAAACAAGGTCAACTTTATATTGGACTGCAAGGGTTGTTAGGAAAAAGAAACTATAGTTAGGGTGCAGCATAGAAAAGATAAGCCGCGCAGTTAACCCTCCTAGAATAGGAGGTTTATTATAGAGAGGGGGGGGGGAGGAGGTGGTAGGTGGATATGATAAGTAGGATATGTAGTTTAGGAACTAAAAGGCTCATTATGGGTTGGAGAGGAGGTAGTTAAATATATGTGATAGGCAGCAAATTCTAAGTAGACAGGCTGCAGTGTCACAGGGCAGTATAGTCATATATATAATCTCATGAACATATTGGTTAACAGGGGAAAATTAAAAGTAAACTGGTTACATAGTAGGCTAATGGTATATCTGGCATAATAGAGCCTATTTCTTTATCTTACAAAACTAACATGGTTTATGTAGCACAATCAGGGTAGTAACCTAGCAGGACCAGCCCGCACCAGTAGTAGGTAGAGGAAACTATATGTCACCGCATAGTAATAGCCAACGCATCCTGTAAAACATGTTGCCCATTATGTCTCACATAAACAATAACATACAAACAGTACGTCAACTGATGTGTTGGTGCAAAAAGAAAGATCCTAAAAATGCAGACCATTCACTATGCCACAATATATAAATATATCTGTTGCATCACAATTTTGTATAGTATATTAGAGATAAACCTCAGATTATTTGTTTTTTCTTTGAATTTGAGGAGCAGTAAAACATAATAGAAGGCACGTGAAATTGCTTTTGTCACATAAAGTATTAACCTGAGGAATTTAAACATGTAGTAATAAGCCATGTAAATAAGAAAGAGTCCCCCATTTAACATAATTGGATCCTTATATTTGAGAGACCAGCTTAGTAAAGTGGACCAAAAGAATGTTGTATGTCAACTAATTGTTGATTGCAATGTGAAATGATCTACCTCTTAGTGTAGGCTAGTAGTGAATTACATCTTTTACTGTCAGGCATACTTGCCTACCCAAAAATAAAAATAACACCAAAATGTAAAGTATAGCTATTAATTAGGCATTATAATGAAAATAGGGAGTATGATTGTTCCACAAGTTTGTAATTTTTATACTCTGCTATCCAGACACAGGCCCTATGTCCAAACAACAGGTAAAACAATTATATGCAAAGGTGTGTGATTCCAAGTAGTTGTCCACTTAACCTCCCTGAGCTACTTGAATAATATTTTTAATGCCGATTGTGCTAATATAGAGTTTTCCAAAATGAGCTATTAACAGTATTAAAAAGATGCAATTCTTCAGAATAATCAAGCCTCCCGCTAGCAGGCCTTAGGTTCCTAGAGCAGGGTTGAAATATATGGAATGGAAATAACTATCAAGACTGCTCCAGTTGTGTCCTTAACCTGACTATATCTGCGGTGTACTCCATACTCTAGCTAAAAGGTCTTATTTTAAGGTAGAATAAACACATGAACGCCTAATACAATACATAAATCAACTATTAAATCCTGGGATGGACAAAAAGAGTCTCATGTTATATTTCAGATAGCCAGTCTTACTACAAAACTCCTGAGATCTTTCCATTTTGGCAGGGAAATTCTAGCCTATTCTGGTTGTATGCATATTTTATGCTGGGCTGAAGAGATTACCATTAGAGTAAGCACTCGTAACCAATATTTATCATAATAAACTTATATAAAGGTAAACAGAATTTGTTGAATGACGTCATTCACTAAAAATACTCAACAACATATAACAAAGAAAAGGAGATGCACAGCATTACATATTAGCCTATACCAGATCTATTTCGGGCTTATAAGGAGCCCAGTAGCAACAGCTTTTCTCTGAAATTATGCAGCGCAAAACAAAGTTATTGTACCACTGTCTCCTGGGCTAGCTTTTTGTTTGAGTATGGGTCCCCACCAGATAAAGACTGTCCTTTCCTTGTGGGTCTGCTTAGATGAAGCGATACCATATTATAGCGGGAGGAGACTGGAGTTGAAGGTGGTAGAATATTGGCCAAGTCCGACCATTGTTCCTTCCTTTCACATATCTGTTCAGAGACATAACCGCTACGATCCTCCGATCCAATATCAGGGCATTGCGTTGTGGTTGAGGGAGAAGTGCTTCCTTGTCGGGCTAAGTAACCATCTTCCTCTGGTAGCTCATCTGTGGGATGGAGTTCAAGATGCGGTGCAAGAGTCTATTCTGTACCCAGCTTATGTGCTACTATGGAAGGCACCAAGGGTAGATGTAGAAGTGACCTGAGATTGTTTTCTAGCTGACTGAATTGTTGCGCAGTTAGCTGAAAAATAGCTTGTTCCCATGTTGTGGCTGCCGCCATGCTGTCTGGCTTGAACGTAAGGACTTTCCCTTTATCAATCCTGCTCTGAGCAATCCATGTGTCGGTAACAGGGGCAGCGTATTTCTTGTCAGTCTATATACCGTAAATTCAAACCTTTTTCAGACATGGTTGTTGCGATCAGTTAATCCAATCCTGCGCCGTGGAAATGAAATTGGTCTCTCCCAGAGAAGCTAAGCTGTAGGCCTAGTGTAAAAAAAAGAGAATCCTTCTATTTGGGAGACACTCTGCACATCCACTTGGAGTACCTGAATCCCCAGAGTTTCTAAGTCAGCAATATTAGTAGAGTTTAGGAAACTGAACGTCCATAAAGCTTATGTTCCATATAATTTAGCCGGAGCTATCATGATATGCGACCGTTCAGTTCCAAAATTGGCTCCGCCCATATATATGTATTCTAATGATTTTTTAGAACCTCTTTAATAATTATTAATTACATAATTTTTCTATTTAATACTTATATAACGCGCCTTAAGATAACTGTACCCGACGCTATGTTAGACTTAAAGTGCTAAACCCGATTCACAATTCGCCTAACTTACATCCCAATGTTCTTCACATAGAAGAAAATGTTCTATTTATTTTGTAAAATATTTATCTTTACCTGTAAAGATATATGAATATATACAGGTAAAGGCTATTAAAGGTAACCATCATCACCTGTGATCTGTTTGCTTGTAATTAGTGTGTGTGTATAAAAGGTCAATGAGTTTCTGGACTACTGACAGACCCTTGCATCTTTCATCCAGTGCTGCACTGACGTTTCTGGATTCTGAGTCATGGGGAAAGAAAAATAATTGTCAAAGGATCTGTGGGAAAAAGGTATTTGAACTGTATAAAACAGGAAAGGTATATAAAAAGATATCCAAGGAATTGAGAATGCAAATCAGCAGTGTTCAAACTCTATTCAAGAAGTGGAAAATGAGGCGTTCTGTTGAAACCAAACCACGGTCAGGTAGACCAACTAACATTTTAGCCACAACTGCCAGGAAAATTGTTTGGGATGCAAAGACAAACCCACAAATAACTTCAGGTGAAATACAGGACATGTGGTGTGGCTGTTTCAAGATGCACAATAAGGAGGCACTTGAAGAAAGATGGGCTGCATGGTCTACAGGGAGTGCAGAATTATTAGGCAAATGAGTATTTTGACCACATCATCCTCTTTATGCATGTTGTCTTACTCCAAGCTGTATAGGCTCGAAAGCCTACTACCAATTAAGCATATTAGGTGATGTGCATCTCTGTAATGAGAAGGGGTGTAGTCTAATGACATCAACACCCTATATCAGGTGTGCATAATTATTAGGCAACTTCCTTTCCTTTGGCAAAATGGGTCAAAAGAAGGACTTGACAGGCTCAGAAAAGTAAAAAATAGTGAGATATCTTGCAGAGGGATGCAGCACTCTTAAAATTGCAAAGCTTCTGAAGCGTGATCATCGAACAATCAAGCGTTTCATTCAAAATAGTCAACAGGGTCGCAAGAAGCGTGTGGAAAAACCAAGGTGCAAAATAACTGCCCATGAACTGAGAAAAGTCAAGCGTGCAGCTGCAACATCACTAGAGTGCCCAAAAGCACAAGGTGTGCAATACTCAGAGACATGGCCAAGGTAAGAAAGGCTGAAAGACGACCACCACTGAACAAGACACACAAGCTGAAACGTCAAGACTGGGCCAAGAAATATCTCAAGACTGATTTTTCTAAGGTTTTATGGACTGATGAAATGAGAGTGAGTCTTGATGGGCCAGATGGATGGGCCCGTGGCTGGATTGGTAAAGGGCAGAGAGCTCCAGTCCGACTCAGACGCCAGCAAGGTGGAGGTGGAGTACTGGTTTGGGCTGGTATCATCAAAGATGAGCTTGTGGGGCCTTTTCGGGTTGAGGATGGAGTCAAGCTCAACTCCCAGTCCTACTGCCAGTTTCTGGAAGACACCTTCTTCAAGCAGTGGTACAGGAAGAAGTCTGCATCCTTCAAGAAAAACATGATTTTCATGCAGGACAATGCTCCATCACACGCATCCAAGTACTCCACAGCGTGGCTGGCAAGAAAGGGTATAAAAGAAGAAAATCTAATGACATGGCCTCCTTGTTCACCTGATCTGAACCCCATTGAGAGCCTGTGGTCCATCATCAAATGTGAGATTTACAAGGAGGGAAAACAGTACACCTCTCTGAACAGTGTCTGGGAGGCTGTGGTTGCTGCTGCACGCAATGTTGATGGTGAACAGATCAAAACACTGACAGAATCCATGGATGGCAGGCTTTTGAGTGTCCTTGCAAAGAAAGGTGGCTATATTGGTCACTGATTTGTTTTTGTTTTGTTTTTCTTTTTCTTTTTTTTTTTTTTAATAATTTTTTATTGAGGTAAAATAACATACAAGAAGGTACATTTTCATAAAAAATATCATGGCAACACGCCCATATGAAATACATCAAAGCAAACTTAAGAACCAATATAACAGACATGTCTTTAGGATTACGAAGTTAATTTGAGATCCATCCATGGAGGATGTTACAAAGCCATGAATAATACCTCTTTTTTTTTTCATAATTTCATTCTCAGCAGACAGGGACAGTGATTACATCAGATTTTTCTGCTGAGAGCCTATAATCCACTAATGGCGCTTAGTACCTTAGGGCTTATCCCTGTCAATGTTCACTTCGGAAACCATGTCTTTAGGTATAGTAACATAAACCTAATGGGGATTAACTAAGGGTAAACTTAAATCTCGCCTGGGATAGGTCACCTCCCCAAGCTGTAGCTGGTGTGAGGTGTGGTGGTGCAGAGCTATATGATATAAAAACCCAGGCAAGTTAAACCATGTTTAATAATTGAAAAGAATAGGCTTAACAGGGCGACAGGGCGTTGTTTTGTTTTGTTTTTGAATGTCAGAAATGTATATTTGCGAATGTTGAGATGTTATATTGGTTTGACTGGTAAAAATCAATAATTGAAATGGGTATATATTTGTTTTTTGTTAAGTTGCCTAATAATTATGCACAGTAATAGTCACCTGCACACACAGATATCCCCCTAAAATAGCTAAAACTAAAAACAAACTAAAAACAACTTCCAAAAATATTCAGCTTTGATATTAATGAGTTTTTTGGGTTCATTGAGAACATGGTTGTTGTTCAATAATAAAATTAATCCTCAAAAATACAACTTGCCTAATAATTCTGCACTCCCTGTAGTCGCCAGAAGAAAGTCATTACTACACAAATGCCACAAAGTATCCCGCTTACAATATGCCAAACAGCACAGAGACAAGCCTCAAACCTTCTGGCACAAAGTCATTTGGAGTCATGAGACCAAAATTGAGCTTTTTGGCCACAACCATAAACACTACATTTGGAGAGGAGTCAACAAGGCCTATGATGAAAGGTACACCATTCCTTCTGTGAAACACGGAGGTGGATGGCTGATGCTTTGGGGATGTGTGAGCTACAAAGGCACAGGAAATTTGGTCAGAATTGATGGCAAGATGAATGCAGTATATTATCAAACAGAACGCCTCATTTTCCACTTCTTGATTAGAGTTTGAACACTGTTGATTTGCATTCTCAATTCCTTGGATATCTTTTTATAGCCCTTTCCTGTTTTATACAGTTCAAATACCTTTTCCCCACAGATCCTTTGACAATTCTTTCTCTTTCCCCATGACTCAGAATCCAGAAACGTTAGT